>NC_086446.1:602896727-603196727 GCF_028390025.1 Pseudophryne corroboree
AACTGGCGTTAATTCTGGCGTTAAATCCGAACCCGCTCATCTCTACTTTTTATATCATCACTATGTTGATAATACTCAACCTTTCTTCCCCTGAACTCTCCTGTGCTCTCCTCACTCGTATTTTCAGCTGTCTCTCTGCTATCTCTTCTTGGATGTCCCAGCACTTTCTTAAACTTAACATGTAGGCAGGGCCATCTTTTCGTATGGGCTCAATGGGCTCTTGCCCAAGGGCCCCAGGAGTTTAAGGGCCCTAGGCTGATAGCTGAGGATCTCCTCTTTCCAGGGGTACCAGATTTTTGAAAATCGGCCCTGGGGGAACCGGAGATATCCGACTTGAAAGCAGTGGTCCCCATCCAAGCCTGTTAATTGCTATTGCCAGACAAATATCTCAGGTTCTGTCTGACTTAGAGTTTTTTGGGGGTATAATCTAAAAGCTGAGACTCTCCCCTTTTGGTAGACACTGGCAGCTTGTCTCTACTATGCCCAGAACCAGAGATATCAGTCTTCAAGCAGCTGGTCCCTGCTCCAGCTCCACACGCCTAATATGCAGTTTTATATTTTCGTTGGTGAATTGCTCTGGCTCCTCAACTCTGATTCCTAAGTCCCCAGTACCTCCTGAAAGGTGTTCCCAGGACCTCCTGAAAGGTGGGACTCTCTAGTTTTTTTTGTCCCATTCAAAGCTAAGAAATATATTTTCAGGAACTTGAGATATCTGCAGTCAAGCAAGCTGCCCTCCCACTGGAAAATGATAAATATTAAGCCCACTCCATTATCCACCCCTCCCCTGCATATTAAACACCCCCTACCACCATGGAAGTCATGTACCAATGCCCCTTCTACAGCTTAGCCCCATCTGTGCCGTACAGGAGTAATTAACAGAAATGACTGCTCCATGTCCTACATTCTGAGTGGAAGATAGAACACTCCCTACCACCCGCGGGACATCAAAGCTGCTGCTGATAGCACCCCCCACCCCTACCGCTGGGGGATGAGTAAGGGGCCCAGTGCATTGCTGTGCCCAGGGGCCTACACTACTGTTAAGACGGCCCTGCATGTAGGTGCATGTACTAAGCAGTGATAAAAGTGGAGAAGGGAGCCAGTGGAGAAGTTACCCATGGCAACCAATCAGCATTGACGTAACATTTCTAATTTGCATACTATACAATTGTACGAAGCAGCTGATTGGTTGCCATGGTAAATTTCTCCACTGGCTCACTTCTCCACTTTTATCACTGCTTAGTACATGCACCCCGTACAGACTGAGCTGATCAGCCTCTGTTTCTGCCACCATGATGAATATTTCAGTGTCCTATTCCTTGATGCAGCAATGTTTATATACCATGTATTTGTCCTACATTGTCTTGTATTGTAAGTTGTTGATTTCTTGTTTTGCTCATTTGTTTATGTACTTTGGGGGTAATTCCAAGTTGATCGCAGCAGGATCTTTGTTAGCAATTGGGCAAAACCATGTGCACTGCAGGGGAGGCAGATATAACATGTGCAGAGAGAGTTAGATTTGGGTGGGTTATTTTGTTTCTGTGCAGGGTAAATACTGGCTGCTTTATTTTTACACTGCAATTTAGATTGCAGATTGAACACACCACACCCAAATCTAACTCTCTCTGCACATGTTATATCTGCCTCCCCTGCAGTGCACATGGTTTTGCCCAACTGCTAAAAAAATTCCTGCTGCGATCAACTTGGAATTACCCCCTTTGTTAGGCGCTGCAAAAACCTTGTGGCACCATATAAATAAATAATAATAATAATAATTTGTCAGCACACACTCTTTTCGAATATTCCGGCACCTCATAAAATGCAGCAGTAAGGATTGCTAATTGTTTTAGTTCTGGAAGCAGCACAATTTTTGCTAGAGATTGAAAGAAGCAATAATTTAAAAGGCAAAAAAAGAAGCCCAACTACTGTATGGGGTCTATTTACTAAGCCTTGCATGGAGATAAAGTCAACAGAGATAAAGTACCAGCCAATCCGCTCCTAACATTTCAGAGGCTGGGTTTGAAAGATGGCAGTTAGGAGGAGCTGGTTGGCTGGTACTTTAACTCCAGCGACTTTATTTCCATCCAAGACTTAGTAAGTAGACCCCTAAATACTAAAAGATTTCACTAGTGCAATAGTTTCCAGACAAGTTTTCACTGTTTGTATTTGGCTACACAAATGAAAGCTTTGCTAAGATTAATGCATACATTTTGCATACTAAGTGAATCAAACAATAATATACTCCTTAACATCCCTGCAAACATCCTCGACATTTGCTACGCTTGGATACTGCAGCAGCTGTCTACATTATCACAATAGCATTAATACTATTAGATCAATTAGATCTCCTAGGAACTAACATATAATCTTATATGAAATCCAGACATTAGAAAAGTAACTTAGCACATAGGGCAGGTCCATCAAACACTCATTTCTCTTACGTCCTAGAGGATGCTGGGGTCCACATTAGTACCATGGAGTATAGACGGGTCCACCAGGAGCCATTGGCACTTTAAGAGTTTGAGAGTGTGGGCTGGCTCCTCCCTCTATGACCCTCCTACCAGACTCGGTTTAGAAAATGTACCCGGAGGAGCCAGTCACAGCTAGGGGAGCTCTCAAGAGTTTCTCTAGTAAAGTTTATTTAGAGTTTGTTATTTTACAGGGACACTATTGGCAACAGCCTCCCTGCTTCGTGGGATTAAGAGGGGGCAGGGCCGGCGCCACCACTAGGCAGCTTTAGGCAGCTGCCTATGGGCGCCGGCCACTAGAGGGCGGTGCTGCACGCTGCCAGTGAAAGAATAATTCCTTACCCTAAGCTGAGTTTCACGGCTCAGCAGGGATGCTGCACCGCCCTCCCGCATGTTACCCACGCCCCCACGATTGGATCTCCCTCTCTCCCCCTCATGTTGGGAGCTGCAGATTGACCTTAATGGGGGGGGCTTGATGGGAGCTGGCACGGAAAGCAGCTTTGGTCTGCTGGGGAGTTTGACGGTCTGGGGTGACTGGGAGCTCAGAGGAGAGGCTGGAGCAGGAGAAGGAGTGGCCGTTCCCAAGGTCAGTGTACAGTACATGGCTCTAACTCAGCAGCTTCATAGGCTGGCATTGTGTATAGGCTGCTACTGCCCTGTGTGCTGTGGTGTGTTGGTTGGCTGGCACTGATCTGTTTGTATGGGGGGGGGGGGGGCTGACTGGCACTGACCCCTATGTGTCTGTGTAAGTTGGCACTGATGTGTGTGTGTGTGTGTGTGTGTGTGTGTGTGTAGGCTGCTACTCCTCCCCTGTGTGTGTGTAGGCTGGCACACTCCCCCATGTGTGTGTAGGCTGGAACTCCCCCCCCCCCCCCCCCGTGTGTGTAGGCTGGCACTCCCCCGAGTGTGTGTGTGCGTAGGCTGGCACTCTGTGTGTGTGTGTGTGTGTGTAGGCTGGCACTCCATGTGTGTGTGTTTGTGTGTGTGTGTGTGTGTGTGTAGGCTGGCACTCCGTGTGTGTGTGTGTGTAGGCTGGCACTCCATGTTTGTGTGTGTGTGTGTAGGCTGGCACTCCGTGTGTGTGTGTGTGTAGGCTGGCACTCCGTGTGTGTGTGTAGGCTGGCACTCCATGTTTGTGTGTGTAGGCTGGCACTCCGTGTGTGTGTGTGTGTGTGTGTGTAGGCTGGCACTCCCCCGTGTATGTGTGTGTGTGTGTGTGTGTAGGCTGGCCCTCTTCTGTGTGTTTGTGTGTGTGTGTGTGTAGGCTGTAACTCCCCCCCCCGTGTGTGTGTAGGCTGGCACTCCCGTGTGTGTGTGTGTGTGTGTAGGCTGTAACTCCCCCCCCCCCCCCCCGTGTGTGTGTGTAGGCTGGCACTCCCCCGTGTGAGTGTGTGTGTGTGTGTGTAGGCTGTAACTCCCCCCCCCCCCCCCCCCCGGTGTGTGTGTAGGCTGGCACTCCCGTGTGTGTGTGTGTAGGCTGGCACTCCGTGTGTATGTGTGTGTAGGCTGACACTCCCCCATGTGTGTGTGTGTAGGCTGACGTGTGTGTAGGTTGGCACTGACGTGTGTGTGTGTGTGTGTGTGTATATAAGATGGCACTCCCCTGTGTGTGTGTGTATGCTGCCACTGACCTGTGTGTGTAGCCTGGCACTCCCCCACGTGTGTGTGTGTGTGTGTGTGTGTGTGTGTGTGTGTGTGTGTAGGCTGGCACTGACCTATGTGTGTAGGCTGGCACTCTCCTGTGTGTATGTGTGTGTGTGTGTGTGTGTAGCCTGGCACTCCCCCACGTGTGTGTGTAGGCTGGCACTGACCTATGTGTGTAGGCTGCCACTCTCCCATGTGAGTGTGTGTGTGTAGGCTGGCACTGACCTGTGTGTAGGCTGGCACTTCGCCGTGTGTGTGTGTGTGTGTGTGTGTAGGCTGGCACTGACCTGTGTGTGTAGGCTGGCACTTCGCCGTGTGTGTGTGTGTGTGTAGGCTGGCACTGACCTGTGTGTGTAGGCTGGCACTCCCCCATGTGTGTGTGTGTGTAGGCTGACACTGACCTATGTGTGTAGGCTGGCACTTCGCCGTGTGTGTGTGTGTGTGTGTGTGTGTGTGTGTGTAGGCTGGCACTGACCTGTGTGTGTAGGCTGGCACTTCGCCGTGTGTGTGTGTGTAGGCTGGCACTGACCTGTGTGTGTAGGCTGGCACTCCCCCATGTGTGTGTGTGTGTGTGTAGGCTGACACTGACCTATGTGTGTAGGCTGGCACTCCCCCGTGTGTGTGTGTGTGTGTGTGTGTGTGTGTGTGTGTGTGTGTGTAGGCTGCCACTGACCTGTGTGTGTAGGCTGGCATTCTCCTGTGTGTGTGTGTGTGTGTGTAGCCTGGCACTCCCCCACGTGTGTGTGTAGGCTGGCACTGACCTATGTGTGTAGGCTGGCACTCTCGTGTGAGTGTGTGTGTGTGTGTGTGTGTGTGTTTGTGTGTGTAACCTGGCACTCCCCCACATGTGTGTGTAGGCTGGCACTGACCTATGTGTGTAGGCTGACACTGACCTATGTGTGTAGGCTGGCACTCCCCCATGTGTGTATGTATGTGTGTGTGTGTGTGTGTGTGTGTGTGTGTGTGTGTGTGTGTGTTTGTGTGTGTAGGCTGACACTGACCTATGTGTGTGGGCTGGCACTCCCGTGTGTGTGTGTGTGTGTGTGTGTGTGTGTGTGTGTGTGTGTGTGTGTGTAAGGTGGCACTGACTCCTGTGTGCTCGAACAGTGGAAGTTATATAAACACAAGAGGGCTCATGTTGAGAGGAGTCAATCAGTGTCAATGATCACATAAATTGGCGATATTTGGCGACTGCCCATACACAATCCCTCTCTGGCAGTAATTTAGATGTAAATGTATCATCTGGAAATAGAATTTTACAACAGATAAGAACCACTTGGCCCATCTAGTCTGCCCTGATACTGCTCCCCTCCATGTATTACTTTCTAAACATAGCACAAAGACATGCAGGCAATGTATGAATGGTCAGTAGCACTGACCTCTTCCGACACCTGTAGCTATCGAATTCTACAGCTGCAGGTGTCTATGCCCACACACCACAGCAGGGACAGAGCTGTCCCTGGCTGTGGCAGCTGCCGGCTCCGGGCTATATTGGAGATCTCGTGAGAGTAGCGAGATCCCGCGCATGTGCACTGGAGCCGGCCGGACAGGGAGACACAGCACATCAGCACTGAGCTGATGCGCTGTGTGCTCAGCCGGGGATCGCCGGAGGGGAAAATTTAATTCCCCCGCTTCGGCAGACAAGATATTCATACATCTGGTCAATGTAGCTTCCTGCTTCGCCTCGCTAATGAGATTGGCCATTATGTCTGTCATGTATATAAGGGAATGTAATAATGTGGGGCATATGTGTCATGGTGCGTTCACACTGGCCGATATATAGCTGGTCTGTCGGCTAGTGTGTACGAGCGATATCTCCGTGAACGTTGTCGTTCACAGACATATCGCGTCGGCCCTGCAGCACAGCCGACGGACAATATATCTAGTGATATATTGGCGCATCGCTGTGTGTGCAGGCAGTCAGACAACCGCCCATAGACATGCTGCAACAGCTGGAGGTGATTGACCGCTGAACTGGGCGGGTGTATGTAAATGCCCGCCCAGTTTGTGACATCAGTGCCAACGGATCAGGCAGTGTGTATGCTCAACACACTGCCCGGTCCATCCGCAGATATACCTGCAGATCAATTGATCTACAGATATATCTACCAGTGTGCGTACCCAGCATTAGTGCCATTATGTCTGTCATGTATTAGGGCATTTAATAATGTGGGGCAATATGTCTGTCATTATGTGTAAACAGGCCCAGCGACGGGGGGACAAAGGGGGCACTTGTAACAGGCTCTGAGATTCTGAGGGGCCCTGGACCCTCATGAATCTCAGGAGTCCAGTTCTTGTGCCCCCTTGCCTGTGCTGCACTTAATCGATTCATGTTGGTCACTGTGCTGCGTGCTGGCTGCACACAGCAGGCGGAGCTCGAACTGCTAGCTGCACCAGGGGGAGGGCTGAGCCCCTTTCCTGTCCTCGGCAGCCCCTACGAGCTACGAAATGCTGGTATCCCAATGGGGGTTAAAGAGGGGATGCCCTCTCTGCCTGGAAACAACTACAAGAGCCTGTTGGACAGGGTGTCTCCACTGACGCACATGGCAGTTGGAGCCGTGGTAGGGATCCTGGAGCTGTCAGATCCTGGAACAAGGTCGTAGCTACCATAGGTGCAGGGAGTGCAGCTGCTATGGGGCCCAGAGCTAAGAGGGGCCACCTTCCCTGTCACAGGTACATGTGTTATATACAGGGTGTAGCTATCATAGGTGCAGGCAGTGCAGCTGCTATGGGGCCCAGAGCTGAGAGGGGCCACCTTCCCTGTCACAGTTACATGTGTTATATACAGGGTGTAGCTACCATAGGTGCAGGGAGTGCAGCTGCTATGGGGCCCAGAGCTGAGAGGGGCCACCTTCCCTGTCACAGGTACATGTGTTATATACAGGGTGTAGCTACCATATGTGCAGGGAGTGCAGCTGATATGGGGCCCAGAGCTGAGAGGGGCCACCTTCCCTGTCACAGTTACATGTGTTATATACAGGGTGTAGCTACCATAGGTGCAGGGAGTGCAGCTGCTATGGGTCCCAGAGCTGAGAGGGGCCACCTTCCCTGTCACAGGTACATGTGTTATATACAGGGTGTAGCTACCATAGGTGCAGGGAGTGCAGCTGCTATGGGGCCCAGAGCTGAGAGGGGCACCTTCCCTGTCACAGTTACATGTGTTATATACAGGGTGTAGCTACTGTACCATAGGTGCAGGGAGTGCTGCTGCTATGGGGCCAGAGCTGAGAGGGGCCACCTTCCCTGTCACAGTTACATGTGTTATATACAGGGTGTAGCTACCATAGGTGCAGGGAGTGCTGCTGCTATGGGGCCAGAGCTGAGAGGGGCCACCTTCCCTGTCACAGCTATATGTGTTATATACAGGGTGTAGCTACCATAGGTGCAGGGAGTGCAGCTGCTATGGGGCCCAGAGCTGAGAGGGGCCACCTTCCCTGTCACAGTTACATGTGTTATATACAGGGTGTAGCTACCATAGGGGCAGGGAGTGCAGCTGCTATGGGGCCCAGAGCTGAGAGGGGCCATCTTCCCTGTCACAGGGAGCTTTGGTATAATCCCCATGGTCCTTACGGAGTTCCCAGCATCCACTAGGACGTCAGAGAAAATAAGATTTTACTCACCGGTAAATCTATTTCTCGTAGTCCGTAGTGGATGCTGGGCGCCCATCCCAAGTGCGGATTGTCTGCAATACTTGTATATAGTTATTGCCTAACTAAAGGGTTATTGTTGAGCCATCTGTTGAGAGGCTCAGTTATATTTCATACTGTTAACTGGGTATAGTATCACGAGTTATACGGCTGGTATGAGTCTTACCCGGGATTCAAAATCCTTCCTTATTGTGTCAGCTCTTCCGGACACAGTATCCTAACTGAGGTCTGGAGGAGGGTCATAGTGGGAGGAGCCAGTGCACACCAGGTAGTCCTAAAGCTTTCTTTAGTTGTGCCCAGTCTCTTGCGGAGCCACTATTCCCCATTGTCCTTACGGAGTTCCCAGCATCCACTACGGACTACGAGAAATAGATTTACCGGTGAGTAAAATCTTATTTTTTTTTTTGCAATCGTATAATAATATTTCTGTATGGATTGTAGCCTGTAGCTATCTATTGCTGATATATATAGTGGATAATACAGTTACCTGCTTACTGTATTAGTAGTGAGTGAGCAGATATGGGGCATGGATAAAGGCAGAGCACTAGTATACAGATTGCACATCTGAGGGGAATGCTAATATCTTAATAACACGTGGCGCAGCCACATATCCCGAGTAAAACAATCAATGCTTACGATCTTTCAACCAATTAGACAGTGAAGTCTGCACTAATGTATTCTTTCTTTATAAAGATATTGTTCTGAAAAAATTTAAACAAGCAGACACAGTGCAGACTGTTGGGATAAAGAATCATAGATGATTTATTGGTTCTATTCACATAAATAGTATTAAACACTGCATATCATCCTCAAATAGCATGTACATAGTCCAGATCCAAATGTACTTCTCAATGCACGGCGGCGATGCTTTTGCATTCGCTGAGTAGCTACCTGCCTGCGCACCCTAGGTGATATCATTCAGTTGCTGTGGCCCGCCCCCGCAACAGTTCGGATACGCCTGCGTTGTCTGGACCGCACCCCAACAACGGCATTCTACTGTGTGTATTATATGTAAGCGGCACTACTACTGTGTGTATTATATGTAAGCGGCACTACTACTGTGTGTATTATATGTAAGCGGCACTACTACTGTGTGTATTATATGTAAGCGGCACTACTACTGTGTGTATTATATGTAAGCGGCACTACTACTGTGTGTATTATATGTAAGCGGCACTACTACTGTGTGTATTATATGTAAGCGGCACTACTACTGTGTGTATTATATGTAAGCGGCACTACTACTGTGTGTATTATATGTAAGCGGCACTACTACTGTGTGTATTATATGTAAGCGGCACTACTACTGTGTGTATTATATGTAAGCGGCACTACTACTGTGTGTATTATATGTAAGCGGCACTACTACTGTGTGTATTATATGTAAGCGGCACTACTACTGTGTGTATTATATGTAAGCGGCACTACTACTGTGTGTATTATATGTAAGCGGCACTACTACTGTGTGTATTATATGTAAGCGGCACTACTACTGTGTGTATTATATGTAAGCGGCACTACTACTGTGTGTATTATATGTAAGCGGCACTACTACTGTGTGTATTATATGTAAGCGGCACTACTACTGTGTGTATTATATGTAAGCGGCACTACTACTGTGTGTATTATATGTAAGCGGCACTACTACTGTGTGTATTATATGTAAGCGGCACTACTACTGTGTGTATTATATGTAAGCGGCACTACTACTGTGTGTATTATGTGTAAGCGGCACTACTACTGTGTGTATTATATGTAAGCGGCACTACTACTGTGTGTATTATATGTAAGCGGCACTACTACTGTGTGTATTATATGTAAGCGGCACTACTACTGTGGGCATTGTGTGTAAGTGCAGGGTTGGTTCTACCATTAGGCAACTGCTTAGGGTGCCAGTATCTGAGTGGGCTGCCCTGAGCCTGCTTAAATCACAAATTTAAGGATAACTCCGTGAGATGCATCCCTGTAAAACTTAATTTAGACGGTAGCTGTTGAACTTCTAAGATGCTGCCTACATACTTTCATCTGACGGGCTGAAAAATGTGTACTGGTTTGTGGTTTTGGTCGGGGGGGGGGGGGGGGGGGGTTGGGGGGGCGGTTAAAAGCAGGCTGAAGTTTTGCCTAGGGTGTCGAGAAACCTTGCACCGGCCCTGAGAGGGGGAGCAATGTCCGCCCTGCGGGGTCTGAGCCACTATCTCCGCTGACAGGACACTGAGCTCCTGAGGGGATAAATTGTTCCCAGCCAAAGGGGATCGCTCACCCCAGCAGCATGCCGCCACCCCGTTACAGAGCTGAAGAATCGGTGGCGAGTGAGTCACCGACCCCCCCAACTGCACTCCGGAGGCTCAGCGGTACATAGTGCGGTGCTGTGAGGGGCGCCCTGAGCCAGCGCCTACACCCTACAGTGTTCACACAGCCTGTTAGAGTCCCGGGATCTCAGACAGCATAAATCCTTTGGCCAGTATAATCCTATGAAGAGCGGGAAGACAGTGCCATTTTTGGGGCGGAGCTCTTCCTCAGAGCGGACCCAGCAGCGTTCAGCGCCATTTTCCTGACTGCACAGCGCTGAACAGGAAGAGCAAGTCCCTCCACAGCAACTCCAGCTATCTCTCATGGTACCAGGGGGTTGTAGAAGGTGGGGGGGGGGGGGGGGGGGGGGGGGGGTGGAGGCTGCAAAACGATTATGTAACCTATTAAGGTGCACAGTCAGCGCTGATAGGGGGTCTCCCTTTATATTGAAAGCGCTGTGTGTGGGTTGGCTCTAATCTCTGTGTCTCTCTTGCCATTCTTGGGGGTGAAACTCTGTCTGTCCTCCCCTGTGTGTGTGTGTGGAGTGTCTATGGCCTCCATTAAGCAATGTCCAGGGACTTTGTGTCATATGCTGCAGAGGATATGTCCTCTCAGGATGATTCCATTCCATGTAACTGGTTTAGCACAGATACCAGCAAGGGAGCCTGAGTGTTTATCCTTTATCAAATCTATGATTTCTCAGATTTCATATAGGGTTGCACAGAATGAGTCTGCAACTCAGGCTTTACATAGCTCTATGGCAGTCTGGCCCAGTTCTGTTACCTCAGGGCCCCCTGCTGTATATTCTCCTAAACGTGCTCTTGCGCAGATCATGCAGGATGATACGGATACCGATTCTGACACTGCAGACGGTGAAGGGAATGTGTGGTGGGGAACAGCATCTCTTGCTAAAGGGGTGCAGTTGATGATAGAGGCTATTAGAGATGTGTTGAATATTACTGATACAACACCTGAGCAGGTTGAGGAGGCTTACTTCACTGAAAATAAGAAAGCCTCACTAACCTTCCCTGCGTCAAAGGAATTAAATGCTATATTTGAAAGGGCTTGAGAAAACCCGGATAAAAAATTCCAGATACCTAAAAGAGTTCTGGTGGCATTTCCTTTCCCGGTAGAGGATAGGAAAAAATGGGAAAGCCCACCTATTGTTGACGCGTCAGTATCCAGACTCTCAAAAAGGTGGTTTTACTTGTTCCAGGATCTACCGCCTTGAAGGAGCCGGCTGATCGTAAAATTGATAATACGCTCAAATCCATGTACACGGCTTCTGGGGCAATACTACGTCCCACTATTGCCAGTGCTTGGGTTGCCAAAGCTATAGTAAAGTGGTCAGGCACGTTACTTGAAGACTTGGATACTATGGACAGATGTGATGTTGATTTGTTTTACGTAACATTCAGGATTCGGCAGGATTTCTAATAGAATCCATGAAAGACCTGGGTTCCATGGCTGCGGGAATTTCTTCCATGTCTGTATCAGCTCGTCGAGGACTGTGTTTACGCCAGTGGTCTGCTGACGCGGAATCCGGGAGAAGTGTGGAGACCATACCCTATACAGGTCAGGTTCTCTTTGGGGAAGCGTTAGGTACGTGGATCTCCGAGGCTACGGCTGGTAAGTCACCTTTTCTTCCCTCAGCTACACCTGCTCCGAAGAAACCCCTTTCTTCAGCTACATCACAGCTCTTTCGGTCTACCAAGCCCAGAAAGGCCAAACCGTCCAACACCTTCTTTCGGGGAGGTCGGCCCAAGTCCAAGAAACCTGCGTGTGCAGGTTCCCAGGAACAGAAACCTGCTTCAGGTACACCAAAGTCCTCCGCATGACGGTGGACTGCACGCCCCGGAGGTGGGGCCAGTGGGAGCGAGACTCAGGCATTTCAGTCACGTCTGGGTGTCATCCAGCCTGGACCCCTGGGTGTAAGATATTGTTTCTCAGGGGTACAGGCTGGAATTTCAAAATCTTCCTCCTCACCAATTTTTCAAGAGGCCGTCCAGAAGTTGGTGGAGGCACAGGTCATTGTGCCAGTACCACCTCATATGCAAAACAAAGGTTACTATTCGAACCTTCTTGTGGTACCGAAACCGGATGGTTCGGTCAGGCCCATTCTGAACTTAAAATCACTAAACCCCTTTCTGAGGAGGTTCAAGTTCAAAAATGGAGTCTCTATGGGCAGTGATATCAGGTCTGGAGGAGGAGGAATTCCTGGTATCCCTGGATATCAAGGATGCGTACCTTCACATTCCGATTTGGCTGCCCCATCAAGCTTATCTCCGATTCACACTGTTGGACTGTCATTTTCAGTTCCAGGCCCTGCCATTCGGCCTCTCCACAGCACTGAGGGTGTTCACCAAGGTGATGGCGGAAATTATGATTCTCTTCCGCGACAGAGGGTGAACATAATTCCATATCTGGACGATTTGCTGATAAAAGCATCGTCCAAGGAGAAGCTGTTACGGTCCTCAAGACCCCGCTTCTCAGGGAACATGGCTGGATCCTGAAGTCACATCTGGAACCAATCAGGAGGTTGTCCTTTCTGGGAATGATCCTCGACACGGAAGTGCAGAGGGTGTTTTTTCCAGAGGAAAAAGCGTTGGTGATACAAACAATGGTCCAGGATGTCCTGAAGCCAACCTGGGTGTCGGTTCATCAGTGCATTCACCTTCTGGGAAAGATGGTGGCCTCTTATGAGGCCCTGCAGTACGGGAGCTTCATGCTCAGTCTTTCCAACTGGATCTCCTGGACAAGTGGTCAGGATCCCATCCACACATGCACCAGAGAATACATCTGTCTCCAATGGCCAGGATTTCACTCCTCTGGTGGCTGCAACTGCCTCAACTTCTGGAGGGCCGCAGGTTCGGGAATCAGGACTGGATTCTTCTAACCACAGATGCAAGTCTCTGGGGCTGGGGCACAGTCACTCAAGGGGAAACCTTCCAAGGAAGGTGGTCAAGTCTGGAAGCCTGCCTGCCGATAAACATTCTGGAACTAAGAGCCATCTACAACGGTCTTCTTCAAGCGGCACATCTTCGGGGAAATCGGGCCGTTAAAGTACAGTCGGACAATGTGACAACGGTGGCTTACATAAACCGACAGGGTGGAACGAAGAGCAGAGCTGCAATGTCAGCGGTAACAAGAATCATCCTCTGGACAGAAAAACACGCGTTGGCGCTGTCAGCAATCTTCATTCCGGGAGAAGACGACTGGGAAGCGGACTTCCTCAGCAGACATGATATCCATCCAGGGGAGTGGGGTCTCCATCAGGAGGTGTTCAAGGAGATAACAGATCTTTGGGTCTTACCCCAGATCGACATGATGGCCTCTCGTCTCAACAAGAAGCTTCTGCGGTTTTGTTCCATAGTCGAGGGACCCGCGAGCAGTGGCGGTGGATGTCCTAGTGACTCCGTGGGTGTTCCAGTCGGTGTACGTGTTTCCTCCACTTCCACTCATCCCAAGAGTTCTAAAGTTCATAAGGAGAACAAGGATTCAGCGATCCTCATTGATCTAGACTGGCCAAGAAGGGCTTGGTACGCGGATCTTCTGGATCTACTGCGAGAAGAGCCGAGGCCTCTTCCTTTTTCGGGAGGGCCTGCTGCAGCAGGGGCCGTTTGCCTATCAAAACTTACCGTGGCTACTTTTGACGGCATGGAGGTTGAACGCCTGATATTAGCTCAGAAGTGCATTCCGAACAAGGTTATTCCTACCCTGATACAGGCTAGGAAAGGAGTAACGTCTAAACATTGCCATCGTTTTTGGAAAAAATATGTATCTTGGTGTGAGTCCAAGAAGTTTCCTATGGTGGAGTTTCAACTGGGACGGTTTCTCCTCTTCCTGCAAGCAGGTGTGGACATGGGCCTCAAGTTGGGATCTGTAAAGGTCCAGATTTCGTCCCTATCCATTTTCTTCCAGAAACAGTTGGCTGCCCTCCCTGAGGTTCAGACTTTTTTGAAGGTAGTTCTGCACATCCAACCTCCCTTTGTACCACCTACGGTGCCCTGGGATCTTTACGTGGTGAGTCAGTTCCTCCAGTCGGACTGGTTTGAGCCTCTACAGGAGGTAGAGCTCAAGTTTCTCATGTGGAAGGCTGTCACTTTGTTGGGCTTAGCTTCTGCTAGACGTGTGTCAGATTTGGGGGCTTCGTCATGTAAAAGCCCATACTTGATCTTCCATGAAGATAGAGCTGAGCTCCGGACACGTCAACAGTTCCTTCCAAAGGTTGTGTCGGCATTTCATATCAACCAACCTATTGTGGTGCCAGTGGCTACTGACTCCTCAGTTTCATCAAAGTCCTTGGATGTTGTAAGGGCTCTTAAAATCCATGTGAAGAGGACTGCTCGTCACAGAAAATTGGACTCTTTGTTTGTCCTGTATGATCCCAAGAAACTTGGATGTCCTGCTTCTAAGTAGACTATGTCTCTCTGGATCAGGTTCACTATCCAGCATGCGTATTCTACGGCAGGATTGCCGTGTCCTACGTCTGTTAAGGCCCACTCTACTCATAAGGTGGGTTCTTCCTCTATGGCTGGACAGGGTGTCTCGGCTTTACAGCTTTGCCGAGCGGGTACTTGGTCTGGGTCGAACACTTTTGCAAAGTTCTACAAGTTCGAGACTTTGGCCTCTGATGATCTGAAGTTCAGTCAATCAGTTCTGCTGGAGCCTCCACGCTCTCCCTCCCGTTCTGAGAGCTTTGGTACATCCCCATGGTACTAATGTGGACCCCAGCATCCTCTAGGACGTAAGAGAAAATAGGATTTTGGTTACCTACCGGTAAACCCTTTTCTCGTAGTCCGTAGAGGATGCTGGGCGCCCGCCCAGCGCTTCGTCTTCCTGCTAGCGTTATTTGGTTTAGTACAACTTTGTTTTAGTTGAGTACTGCATTGTTACTTGGTAAGTAATGTTTCAGCAGTTGCTGAGTTTTCAAGCTAAGTTAGCTTGATGTGCCTTGTATGTGTGAGCTGGTATGAATCTTGCCACTATCTGTGTTAAATCCTTCTCTCAAAAATGTCCATCTCCTCGGGCACAGTTTCTAGACTGAGTCTGGTAGGAGGGGCATAGAGGGAAGAGCCAGCCCACACTCTCAAACTCTTAAAGTGCCAATGGCTCCTGGTGGACCCGTCTATACCCCATGGTACTAATGTGGACCCCAGCATCCTCTACGGATTACGAGAAAAGGATTTACTGGTAGGTAACCAAAATCATATTTTCACTAGAAATTAATCATTTTCTCAAATAAAATAATCAACTTTTTAAGTAATAAAAAATTGGTCTGTTCATCACTCACCCCAGCTTGATAAAACCACATCCGCTATTATATGTGACACTCACACCTCTATCATGAAAGTCACGTTCTCATATAAGAATGTGTGAATATCACATTATGAAGGTCACACCAACATTGTCTAAATATTACCAACCCCTGATATTTCTCCTCCCAGCCCTATTGGATAGTATTCTTACTTACACATTAAGGATTTGTGTGAACAGATGCATTGTGTCCATGTTCAGTTACTGGGAAAATAAAAAATTAAAATGTAGACTTTTGCTGTGCTTAGACCCCAGAGCCGGCCCTAACCAATATGATGCCCTAGGCAATATTTTGGCTGGTGCCCCCTAGCACCACCGCTAGTTCCGCCTCTGACCTTGCACCTCTTTCCCAGCACCATCACCCCTCATCCATAGCAGTCCTTATTTTGGTATTTATACCCCCTATATTTTAAATAGGAACAGTTCGCACATTTGGTGTACAGCCCAAAAAGTGGTGTGTTTTTGCTGGCAAGGGGCATGGCCACACAATAGTAACCCCAATTCCAATTACGCCACACACTACTGCAACTTTATTCACATTTGATCATGTGATAGTGTCCATAATTCATATTACATCCCACAGTAGTATCACTTTTCCTTATAAACGTTACTCCTCACAGTAGAGCCCCTTATTCACATTACATCACACTGAATTGCTCCTTATTCACATTACACCACACCCTATTGCTCTTTATTCACATTAGATGACACAGTAGTGCCCTTTCTATATGCAGCGCCACATATTAGAGCACCTTATACACATAATGCCGCACAGTAATGCCCCTTACACATATGAGACACATTATTAATGTCCTTATAAACATAATGCGCCTTACACATTATGACAACCTTTATTAATGCCCTTTTACACATAATGTCCCTTACACATATGCTTCACAATATTAATGCCCTTATACACATAATGACACACATAGTGCCCCTACACATTTGCTGCACATTATTACTGCCCCTATACACATAATGACACACATACAGTAGTACCCTGTTACACATATGCCGCACATTATTAATGCCCTTATACACATAATGACACACATAGTGCCCCTTACATATATGTTGCACATTATTAATGCATTTTTACATGACACACATAATGCTCCTTACAAATATTCCGAACACTACTGCGCAACCAACCCACTCACATGCACACAGCACTCACACTGCCACTAACACAGCACTCACACTGCCACTAACACCTCTGCCTCTGCTTGGATACAGATGTGTCCTCATAAATCTTCCCTCAATGCTAACGTCGGGAACTTTTTATGAAAATGCATCTTATTTGCATTGCTATGTGGCTAGGATGCACAAGCAGTTTCTGCTGATTAAAATGATATGCAGCATGCCTATGTACTGTGTGAGACTGTGGCTGTATCTGCATATGAAATGCTACACACAGAATACAGGCATGCCGCATATTATTTTAATCAGCAGAAGCTGCTGATGCCCCTAGACATATCAAATGCCCTAGGCAACTGCCTAGTTTGCCTATGCCTATGGCCGGCTCTGTTAGACCCTATAATAGTGCGAGACATTGCAGCTCTGACTTCTTTGTGCCTTCAGATAAACAGGAGTTTTTGTCTCTGTCCAACCATAGGTAGATGTCTAAGCTCCACTATAGCAGGGTAATATGGGACATACAGTATACAGTTTTTTGTATGAGAGAAGCCTACAGTATAAAGATTTAAATCAGTCAGAGTCATGAAAACCACTTCAAATTATTGTCTCTGAGCCTAAAGCTGGCCATACACTTACGCGACTTCTTGGAGGGAAGAAGTTGCATACGATCACCCCTGAACCGCCGGCAGCTTCCCGGCATCAGGATCGCATATGATACATCGTATGCAGTCCTTTTGCATACAATGTATCGTATGCGACCACAGCCAAGGCTGCATGTACGATATATCTATAGTGCAGTACTTCCGATTTAGGGGTTCTGATACGATGCTCACGGGACCGCACATTGGATCGGATTGGAGGTAAAACACATGCGATTTTCTTCCGATTTATTGGCCCAGAAACGCCGTAATCGTATAAAATCAGGCAAAATCGCACTAGTGTATGGGCGCTGTAAGTTTTATTATATTTTTAAATAACAGCTTTGTTGAAGTTTTTACAATAAACAACAGATGGGTGGGGGTGGGGAGTTAAAGTAGCTCTGGAATGCCTTATGTGCACTGGCATATCTATAATGCACGGGCCCCTGAGCCCCACCGCACACGCAGCATATATTTTTTGTATACTTACCGCTCCAACATTAGCAGCGCTGTGGAATCACCATGAAAATGGCTCAGCGGACATTTTCACGGTGTTCTGCGAATGCGCAGTAGAGAAATCCTTGTGAAAATGTCCTCCGTGCCATTTTCCCAGTGATTTTCGATGCATAGTGGAGTCTGTGCCCTCAAGTGCTCAGACTCTTCAGCGCTGTGTGCAGAGAGGAGGGGGCCCGAACAGAGGAGGCAGCACGCAGGCCTCCTCCCCTCTTAAAGTGCCCCTGACTATGTGAATGACAAATTTGGAAAAGCTAGTTTGCATTGGCCAAGGTAAAACACCAAAACAGCAAAAGGATATATTTTCTGAAGTGGCGCTGGAATGGCCTGGTAATCTTTTACTCTATATAGTAGTGTGGTCTACACAATTGTAAATAGGTGGTGATATACAGTACAGTACCAGCTATCTAATAGGGAGGAAGGAAGTAAATCTCCCTATAGCAAAGAGATAGAAAAATATAGACAGTGCTTGTATACAGAAACACATATTTGACCTTAAAACATAGAAAGAAATTCTGATTAGTATGTAACCAAATGATTGAAATACAGTATTTTAACTATGGGGGATAAACCATTAGATCCGATAAGTTTTCGTCAGGAGAAAATGGCCGGATGACTGATGGTCATTATTGCGGCATCCAATTAGGGTCCATTTTCATCGGCCAAAAACAGACCCGTTATCGGGCAAAAACATATGGGATCAGGGACAAAGTACCCTAGCCCATGTGTTATCGTTGCTCCGGCAGCTGCTTATCACGGATTATGCTTCAGGTTCCATGGAGGGGGGAAGGGACAGGACCTGCCGCATTGGGGCTAATAGAATACCCCCATAGTATAACTATCTACAAATATATCATTGTTGTATTTTATTGATGTATTTTTGTGCTTATTAACATGTAATATTTTAAATGTGAGTTTATAATTTTTTGTACTTAGTGTCTACCTTGCATTCCCATAGGAGGAATCCAGTCAGCATTCCGGCATTCGGGATGCCGGTAGTCGGAATACTGACACTGGAATCCTGTCAGAAGACTGTTTGCCAGGATCCCGACATCAATCACAATGCTGGCGCTGGATTCCTGTCAGCATTCTGATCGTAATTATTCTGGGGAGGGTTAGGGTTAGGCTGCGAGGGGTGAGGGTGGGGTTTAGGCATTAGAGGAAGGGTTAGGGTTAGGCTGCGAGGGGTGGGGGTGGGATTTAGGTTTAGGCATTAGAGGAAGGGTTAGGGTTAGGCTGCGAGGGTGGGGGTGGGGTTTAGGTTTAGGCATTAGAGGAAGGGTTAGGGTTAGGCTGCGAGGGGTGGGATTTAGGTTTAGGCATTAGAGGAAGGGTTAGGGTTAGGCTGCGAGGGGTGAGGGTGGGATTTAGGTTTAGGCATTAGAGGAAGGGTTAGGGTTAGGCTGCGAGGGGTGGGGGTGGGATTTAGGTTTAGGCATTAGAGGAAGGGTTAGGGTTAGGCTGCGAGGGGTGGGGGTGGGATTTAGGTTTAGGCATTAGAGGAAGGGTTAGGGTTAGGCTGCGAGGGGTGGGGGTGGGATTTAGGTTTAGGCATTAGAGGAAGGGTTAGGGTTAGGCTGCGAGGGGTGGGGGTGGGATTTAGGTTTAGGCATTAGAGGAAGGGTTAGGGTTAGGCTGCGAGGGGTGGGGGTGGGGTTTAGGTTTAGGCATTAGAGGAAGGGTTAGGATTAGGCTGCGAGGGGTGGGATTTAGGTTTAGGCATTAGAGGAAGGGTTAGGGTTAGGCTGCGAGGGGTGAGGGTGGGATTTAGGTTTAGGCATTAGAGGAAGGGTTAGGGTTAGGCTGCGAGGGGTGGGGGTGGGATTTAGGTTTGGGCATTAGAGAAAGGGTTAGGGTTAGGCTGCGAGGGGTGGGGGTGGGATTTAGGTTTAGGCATTAGAGGAAGGGTTAGGGTTAGGCTGCGAGGGGTGGGATTTAGGTTTAGGCATTAGAAGAAGGGTTAGGGTTAGGCTGCGAGGGGTGGGGGCGGGATTTAGGTTTAGGCATTAGAGGAAGGGTTAGGGTTAGGCTGCGAGGGGTGGGGGCGGGATTTAGGTTTAGGCATTAGAGGAAGGCTTAGGGTTAGGCTGCGAGGGGTGGGGGTGGGGTTTAGATTTAGGCATTAGAGGAAGGGTTAGGGTTAGGCTGCGAGGGGTGGGGGTGAGATTTAGGTTTAGGCATTAGATGAAGGCTTAGGGTTAGGCTGCGAGGGGTGGGGGTGGGGTTTAGATTTAGGCATTAGAGGAAGGGTTAGGGTTAGGCTGCGAGGGGTGGGGGTGAGATTTAGGTTTAGGCATTAGAGGAAGGGTTTGGGTTAGGCTGCGAGGGGTGGGGTGGGGTTTAGATTTAGGCATTAGAGGAAGGGTTAGGGTTAGGCTGCGAGGGGTGGGGGTGAGATTTAGGTTTAGGCATTAGAGGAAGGGTTGGGGTTAGGCTGCGAGGGGTGGGGTGGGGTTTAGATTTAGGCATTAGAGGAAGGGTTAGGGTTAGGCTGCAAGGGGTGGGGGTGAGATTTAGGTTTAGGCATTAGAGGAAGGGTTAGGGTTAGGCTGCGAGGGGTGGGGGTGAGATTTAGGTTTAGGCATTAGAAGAAGGTACAGAAAAAGAGAAGCACTACCGTAAACAGTATGTAAATAAGTGTCAAGATGTATGGATAGAAACCAACAATAAAGAATTAATTAAGTGGAAAAGATCCTTTATATTAAAGAGTAACGCTGTTGGCGGTGCACCCCAGAGGAAAATATAACAATTTAATCACAAAAAAGGGTATCCCAAGGAAAGGGGCTTGGGATAAAGAAGTTTACCTCTTTGTGGGGGCACTCATTTAAAATATTTCAGATTTATTGCTTAAAATTTAACTTTTAATAAAACATTTAAGATTGTGTATAGATAATCGCAAATCACCCTTAAGAAAGAACTGTATAATACAACATATGGTGAGAAAAAATGTATTCATCAATAATCTAGTGAGAATATTCCTATAATGTTATATTACCTAGGGTGAAAATATCAAAAAAATCAAAACATACCCGGTATATAATCATTGATCGTATGTGGTTGTGTCCCGTGAACTCCTGTAAGGAAAATGTTAACCTAGAAGGAGAAAGAGGGGTAACACATACCCAGAAGGCGCATAGATTGCAGTTCTCCTGGTTTAAACAGTTCCTATCGCAATTTATAATATAATTATGCGTTTAGTCATAGCAACTGTAATAATTCTATCACCACATATCTCAATTGCTAAAGAAGGGAAATCTGAATAATTTAAATAAACAATTCAGAGATAACAGATACTCACCTTCAAGATCAGTCGGTTATACCAACAATTTGATGGACGCCCCATAATTTCTACTCTCAAATAATTGGAACCGCATAGTTAGTCAAAAGGTGATACTAATTACTTCAATAGCAGAACTATGTATAAAAAATATAAGACAACCATAAATTGCAACAACAAGGTACCCTAGATCACAAGCAGTCGTTGCTGAATTGGTTCACACTATAGCGTTATAGGATCTAGGTCAATTTGAAGTGCAACTAATAAGTGGAAGAGATCCTAGGTAGTGAATATGACCTAATTTATGGATATTACAGTTCTGAGAAAAAATTGACAATCAAAACAATTTGATACAGAGTAAAGGCCCCGTTCCGTTACTCCTGGTAACATCTGCTGCCTTCCCATGTGCGCATTAAAGCACAGTGAATGGGAGGTGAGAGTATTAACCTGGACGGTACCGGGTAGAAGAAAGAAAGGGTGTTTCTGCTTTCGTGTGCTCTCGTGCTCTGGAGCCCTGATGACAATTGAATCATTGCAGGGCTACGGGCACAGTCGCGACACGATGAGAGAACACTGAAATACCTTAAAAATTCTCAATGTGGTTCCAATGTGTAGTAGATCTGTGTATCGAACTGGTATTGTATACCGGGCAGCGTCTCTGTATATACCGGGTGTCTGGCTCTGACTACCACACGTTAATAGGGCAAACGCCCTGTATAAGAGTCTTGATGAGGTAAAGTTAATACTAGTGCTGCAGCAGTCAGCGTCTCCCCATGTGCACTTGCATCTACTGGAGCAGCATATATGCTGGGGCTCCAGCGGGCAGTATGTCCCCGCGTATCGGGTCTCCGGCTTTTGCTCTGCTTAATTCTTTATAGTGGGTAGTCGATAGTCTAGTGTAGATATATAGTATTCCCCGCAAAAACTTGATTCAATTTAAACAGAGCAGTGTCCATGCTGTGGCTGCAGCAGTCTCCCACGTATCGGGTCTCCGTGTGTCTATAACCAATGCCCGTTAATTACGTCTGGTGACGAAGTAGCTGGTATATAAATAAATAAATAATCAAACAGAGCAGTGTCTGCGCTGCGGCTGCAGCGAGTAGCGTCTCCCACGTAACGGGTCTCCGTATAGTTATAACAGGTAGCCGGTAATTACATGGAGTGACGAGGTTGCTAGGCTGCAAAGAGATGGAAAGAACAATGTCTTTGCTGCAGCTGCAGCAGGCAACGTCTCCCTCGTATCGGGTTTTCGTGTGTCTGTAGTAGATAGCCAGTAGTTATGTCTAGTGACAAAATAGCTTTATCTGAACGTACGTTTCACCCTCCTAGGGGCTTGATCACCAAATGCCTGCTTGGTGTAAAGGTACGTTCGCTTTTAAACCTGGGCCAACCAATCCTGCATGAGATTTGTGATGATTGACATGTCAAAAGACCAATGGGGAATGGTAGCTGAGCCAGGTGTAATAAACAGGTTTTAATAGCACTGATAGTCACCAGGTGAATAACAATTAAGCAATTACTTACAATCCTAATTGATTGCCTGATAAGGATATCCTGGTGCTACACTGGTGCAGAAAACCCCCAGAAGTGAGCATAAATAAATTAGAGCTAATTTAATTCATGGAAAGAACAGAGACTATATTCCAAAAATAAATAAAAATAAAAATAAATAAGAAGCACATAAATAAGTTTGAATATATATATATATATATATATATATAAAGTATATATATAAAAAGGAGACCTTCTACTTTCAGTATGATGATTAAATACGTACAGAAGGATATTATAGATATAAATGTCGCCGAAATAAGATTAGCAAATTATATAGTGTTAGTCATAGGTAGATTTACAATGTAAGGAGATTGTTAAGAGTAAGTGGTATAGAAGCATGAATTCAACAAATGTACTCAAAGGGAGAATGAGGAAAGGGAAAGGAAAAATAATTAATATACAAATTAATTTAAATGGTGTAAAATCAGTGTGCTTTAAGTTCTATAATCGAAATGATGGATATCCTAGTTGGGAACCAAGGTATTATCAATGGTAGCATATAAATTCCCATAGGGCTACTGAGTGGTGTTATAAAGGGAATAAGTGAGAGTGTCACTTATAACCATTTGATCTAAGGGGAAAAAAACTATCATGCTGGTACTAATAAGATAAAGGAGGAAAGATTCAAGGAGTTAAGAAAGCAGTGTAATTGATATTTTCATTTAGCCTTTTAGGTGAAATAGTGCCAAGTTTAAAAATACATTGGCTTTCTCTCCTAAGGAGTTCTTTCTGTATATCACCACCCCTTATCCCTAGACGGACCTGTTCCAATCCAAAGACTCGTAGGCATTCCGCAGAGTCCTGGTGCACCATAGAGAAATGTCTAGCCACAGTTGAGAGTGGCTTGAATGCTTTCCGGTCCCGGTCAGCATTTCTGATCGTACCTATGTGTTCCAGGATGCGTTGCTTAAGCATCCTGGAGGTCATGCCCACATAGTAGATCTTGCATGTACATGTGATGCAGTAAATTACGTTCTTGGTCCTGCAATTGAAGAAGTCTGTGATGGGGTGCTCCACTCCATATTTATCCTTTATCATTATTTGTTGTTGAATATGTTTGCAGGCCTTGCAAGTACCACAAGGAAAACTACCACGTGCAGATGGTTTTCTTGGGGGTCTGTCCTCAAAGTGGCTCTTCACCAGTTTGTCCTTCAAACTCGGTGAGCGCCTCCAACTCATGGAGACTTTGTCCTTGAGAGTTTTCCCTAGATCGTCATCTAGAATGAGTATCCCCCAGTGGCTCTGGATGATATTCTTAATTTCTCGCCACTCGGCACAGAAATTGCCCACAAATCTAAAATCCGTATCACTCTGTTTCGTCTTCTTATCCCTAAAAATGAGCGTATCTCTATCAGTTTGTTCAACTTCTCTCCTTGCTTTTTTTATCTGTCTGTGGCTATATCCTCTATTCCTAAGTCTTGAAGTGAGTTCCTCACCTTGGTTATGGAAGACCTTATCATCAGAGCAGTTCCTCTTTAGTCTGAGGAACTCCCCTTTTGGAATGTTGTTCACAGTGGGTGGAAAGTGGGAACTAGACCGATGTAATACCGAGTTTGTGGATGTAGGTTTGCGAAAAAGCTCTGTCGCTAGATGACCATCTTCTGTGCGGTATATGGATAGATCCAGAAAGGAGACTCTGTCCATACTTGCCACATAGGTGAATCTGAGATTCAGGTTGTTGGTATGTAATACCAGAATGAATTCTTCAAAAGATTCCACATTTCCATCCCAAATGAGGAGGATGTCATCTATATAGCACAGCCACATTAAGATATGTGTGGTATGATGATCATTTTTTTCATGGAAAACAAACTCACGTTCCCACCACCCCATAAAGAGGTTTGCGTACGTGGGGGCACAGGCCGCCCCCATCGCAGTTCCCCTTGTTTGCAAGAAAAATCTATTGCTGAAGGTAAAATAATTATTGTAAAGTACAAAACGGAGAAGATCAAGTAAAAATTGATGGAAGTCACTAGTCCCTTCTATGTCAAGGAAATATTTGACAGCTGTAATACCGTTCTCATGATCTATCAATGTGTAAAGAGACTCCACATCCATGCTAATCAGCAACTGAGTGTCTTCTAATTTAATGTCATGGATCTTTTTTAACACATCGGTAGTGTCCTGAATATAGGAAGGTAAGGTGACCACATGGTGCCTAAGGTGTATGTCAATAAAGACACTCGCTTGCTCTAGGAGGCCACCAATTCCGGAGACAATAGGTCTACCTGGTGGTTGGGTGAGATGTTTGTGTGTTTTCGGCAACAGATAAAAGGTCGGTACTCTAGGATTTGTCACTTGAAGGTATTCATATTCAGATTTTGTGATAGCACCCCCTTTGAGTGCTCTCTCTAACAATCTGGTATATACAATCTGAAAATTGTTAGTGGGATTAAAGATCATTCTCTTATAACAGGTTCTGTCATGCAACTGTCTCATTGCTTCCTTCACATAAAGCTCCTTACTCCAAATAACAATATTGCCACCCTTGTCGGATGGCTTGATCTCCACGTCATCCCAGGATTCAATATCTGTAATGGCCTGCCTCTCCCTGTAACTAAGATTGTGGTAAACAGAACCTTTATGTCTCCGATGTAATTTGTCGAGATCTTGGGATACCAGACGCATAAAAACCCTTACTTCTGTACAAATGTTTTCCTGTGGGAAGAAAGTACTTCTTTTTCTACACATGGGTCTGTAGGAGCCATGACCAGCTGATGGTAAGTTATCATCTTGTAGTTCCTCCAATATGGTAAGGGCCATGAGGTCCTCCTCTGATGTTAGGTCTGGCGTAAGTCCGACGTTTGTCTCTGGGCTTAATACCTGGTCGGTGTCGATGTTCTGTTGTACCTGTAAGGGGGAGAGGTTGGACCTGTTCTTGTTGGCAAAAAATTTATTCAAAAGGAGTTTCCTACCAAAGAGGTTGAGATCTTTCTCCCACTGGAATAGATCAAATTTCCTAGAGGGTGCGAACGTTAAGCCTTTTGAAAGGACATTATTGTGGTCTTCTGTGAGATAATGTTGTGATAAATTAATAATCCGCAAACTGTTTTGGTTGTCTAGTAGTTCCGTCGATTGCGAATGGGGTAATGGGATGGGGGTGGAGAATCCCATCTTTGCTCGCCTTTTCTTCTTCCTCCCGCCCCTCCTCTGCTTCCTCTTGGACGTCCTCTTCTTGGTCTGCGAGTCTCTAAAAAAGAGGAAGAATGATGGGGAACTATAGTGCCAACCGTTTCGATTCTATGATCGGAATAGTTATCTCTCAAGTCCTCGTCAGTCCCTGATGAGTCAATCTCCGATGATGACGGATAGTCCTGTGTGTATTGTGGTCTATCTCTTCTTGCGGGTCTATTCCATTTGAAGATCTTACCAGATGCGAAATCTTGTTTATCGCGCAAGAATTTGGATTTCTTGCGGTCAGTAATCGCCTGCTCATATTCCACCAGGGCTTTTTTATCCTGTTCAAATCTAGTTTGAAATGATATTTCTTTCTCAAAAATTTCTAATTTCTTACCAATGTTATCAATCTCTTTGCTAACTTCCTCCAGCACTAAATTATTGTGTTTAATCAGAATCAAAATGAGATCATTTCAGCATTTCAATAAGCATGTCTCCCACTCCTTTTTCAGATTGTCAGTAACCAGGGGATAGGTAGGGAAGATCTTAGGTCTTAGGCCTCGGAACTATCTTATGTTTAACATAGCTCTCGAGGCTGATCAAATCCCAGTTTACTCTAGTCTGTTTTTGTCTTAAAAATTTGAGTTTATGAATATCGTCTTCCCAACCTGTGGGTGTGACTGTTGAAGTTGTGGGATCCGAAAAGATCCCTTCTAAGTCCTCTGTTCTCCTTCTATTAATTAGTTCAATACGTAAATTAAAGCTGGACATAGCTTATAAAAAGTAATGATATTATGAATTAATAGTAACGATAAGCAGGCAATGACTTAAGGGAAATTGAGAATAGGCCCATTTACGTATGAAGGCAGAAGTATCGGTGTGCTAGGACAGAAGCTGAGAAAACTCAGTATAAATACGATACAGAAAAAGAGAAGTCGTCCTGCACTACCGTAAACAGTATGTAAATAAGTGTCAAGATGTATGGATAGAAACCAACAATAAAGAATGAATTAAGTGGAAAAGATCCTTTACATTAAAGAGTAACGCTGTTGCTATGACTAAACGCATAATTATATTATAAATTGCGATAGGAACTGTTTAAACCAGGAGAACTGCAATCTATGCGCCTTCTGGGTATGTGTTACCCCTCTTTCTCCTTCTAGGTTAACATTTTCCTTACAGGAGTTCACGGGACACAACCACATACGATCAATGATTATATACCGGGTATGTTTTGATTTTTTTGATATTTTCACCCTAGGTAATATAACATTATAGGAATATTCTCACTAGATTATTGATGAATACATTTTTTCTCACCATATGTTGTATTATACAGTTCTTTCTTAAGGGTGATTTGCGATTATCTATACACAATCTTAAATGTTTTATTAAAAGTTAAATTTTAAGCAATAAATATGAAATATTTCAAATGAGTGCCCCCACAAAGAGGTAAACTTCTTTATCCCAAGCCCCTTTCATTGGGATACCCTTTTTTGGCATTAGAAGAAGGGTTAGAGTTAGGCTGCGAGGGGTGGGGGCAGGATTTAGGTTTAGGCATTAGAGGAAGGGTTAGGGTTAGGCTGCGAGGGGTGGGGGTGAGATTTAGGTTTAGGCATTAGAGGAAGGCTTAGGGTTAGGCTGCGAGGGGTGAGGGTGGGGTTTAGATTTAGGCATTAGAGGAAGGGTTAGGGTTAGGCTGCGAGGGGTGGGGGTGAGATTTAGGTTTAGGCATTAGAGGAAGGGTTAGGGTTAGGCTGCGAGGGGTGGGGTTTAGATTTAGGCATTAGAGGAAGGGTTAGGGTTAGGCTGTGAGGGGTGGGGGTGAGATTTAGGTTTAGGCATTAGAGGAAGGGTTAGGGTTAGGCTGCGAGGGGTGGGGTTTAGATTTAGGCATTAGAGGAAGGGTTAGGGTTAGGCTGTGAGGGGTGGGGGTGGGGTTTAGATTTAGGCATTAGAGGAAGGGTTAGGGTTAGGCTGCGAGGGGTGGGGGTGAGATTTAGGTTTAGGCATTAGAGGAAGGGTTAGGGTTAGGCTGCGAGGGGTGGGGGTGAGATTTAGGTTTAGGCATTAGAGGAAGGGTTAGGGTTAGGCTGCGAGGGGTGGGGGTGAGATTTAGGTTTAGGCATTAGAGGAAGGGTTAGGGTTAGGCTGCGAGGGGTGGGATTTAGGTTTAGGCATTAGAGGAAGGGTTAGGCTGCGAGGGGTGGGGGTGGGATTTAGGTTTAGGCATTAGAGGAAGGGTTAGGGTTAGGCTATGAGGGGTGGGGGCGGGATTTAGGTTTAGGCATTAGAGGAAGGGTTAGGATTAGGCTGCGAGGGGTGGGGTTTAGATTTAGGTTTAGGCATTAGAGGAAGGGTTAGGGTTAGGCTGCGAGGGGTGGGGGCGGGATTTAGGTTTAGGCATTAGAGGAAGGGTTAGGGTTAGGCTGCGAGGGGTGAGGGTGGGATATAGGTTTAGGCATTAGAGGAAGGGTTAGGCTGCGAGGGGTGGGGGTGAGATTTAGGTTTAGGCATTAGAGGAAGGGTTAGGGTTAGGCTGCAAGGGGTGGGATTTAGGTTTAGGCATTAGAGGAAGGGTTAGGGTTAGGCTGCGAGGGGTGGGGGTGGGATTTAGGTTTAGGCATTAGAGGAAGGGTTAGGGTTAGGCTGCGAGGGGTGGGGGTGGGATTTAGGTTTAGGCATTAGAGGAAGGGTTAGGGTTAAGCTGCGAGGGGTGGGATTTAGGTTTAGGCATTAGAGGAAGGGTTAGGCTGCGAGGGGTGGGGGCAGGATTTAGGTTTAGGCATTAGAGGAAGGGTTAGGGTTAGGCTGCGAGGGGTGGGATTTAGGTTTAGGCATTAGAGGAAGGGTTAGGGTTAGGCTGCGAGGGGTGGGGGTGGGATTTAGGTTTAGGCATTAGAGGAAGGGTTAGGGTTAGGCTATGAGGGCTGGGGGTGGGATTTAGGTTTAGGCATTAGAGGAAGGGTTAGGGTTAGGCTGCAAGGGGTGGGGGTGGGATTTAAGTTTAGGCATTAGAGGAAGGGTTAGGGTTAGGCTGCGACGGGTGGGATTTAGGTTTAGGCATTAGAGGAAGGGTTAGGGTTAGGCTGCGAGGGGTGGGGGTGGGGTTTAGATTTAGGCATTAGAGGAAGGGTTAGGGTTAGGCTGCGAGGGGTGGGGGTGGGTTTTAGGTTTAGGCATTAGAGGAAGGGTTAGGGTTAGGCTGCGAGGGGTGGGATTTAGGTTTAGGCATTAGAGGAAGGGTTAGGGTTAGGCTGCGAGGGGTGGGGGTGGGATTTAGGTTTTAGGCATTAGAGGAAGGCTTAGGGTTAGGCTGCGAGGGGTGGGGGTGGGATTTAGGTTTAGGCATTAGAGGAAGGGTTAGGGTTAGGCTGCGAGGGGTGGGGGTGGGGTTTAGGTTTAGGCATTAGAGGAAGGGTTAGGGTTAGGCTGCGAGGGGTGGTGGTGGGATTTAGGTTTAGGCATTAGAGGAAGGGTTAGGGTTAGGCTGCGAGGGGTCGGGTTTAGGTTTAGGCATTAGAGGAAGGGTTAGGGTTAGGCTGCGAGGGGTGGGATTTAGGTTTAGGCATTAGAGGATGGGTTAGGGTTAGGCTGCGAGGGGTTGGGGTGGGGTTTGGGTTTAGGCACTAGAGGAAGGGTTGTGGGCCCTACACACTGGCCGATCCACCGCCGAGCTGCCCGACGGCGGATACGGCTGACGAGCGTCACGGCGGCGGGGGTGCAGTGAGGGGGGAGTGAAGTTTCTTCACTCCCCCCCGTCACGCGGCTCCATAGAAGTGCAGGCAAATATGGACGAGATCGTCCATATTGGCCTGCATGCACAGTCGACGTGGGACCAGCGATGAACGAGCACGGAGCCGCGTATCGTTCATCGCTGGAGCCTCCACACTGAAAGATATGAACGAGTTCTCGTTCATTTATGAACGAGATCGTTCATATCTTTCAAACAAATCGGCATGTGTGTAGGGCCTATTAAGGTTAGGCTGTGGGGGGGTGGGTATGTGAGATGTATCAAAGCTTTGGAGAGAGATACAGTGTCAATCCATCAGCTTCTGTCGTTTTCAAATACAGCCTGTAAAATGACATAGAGAAGGTGGTGGATTAGTACTTTTTCCCTCTCCACTTTATGTCTCTCCAAGCTTTGATAAATATCCCCCTTTATCTCTCTCCACTTTATCTCTTGCTTGATACATCTCCCAATACAGTATGGCCCTCATTCCGAGTTGTTCGCTCGGTAATTTTCTTTGCATCGCAGCGATTTTCCGCTAATTGCGCATGCGCAATGTTCGCACTGCGACTGCGCCAAGTAAATTTGCTAAGAAGTTTGGTATTTTACTCACGGCATTACGAGGTTTTTTCTTCGTTCTGGTGATCGAAGTGTGATTGACAGGAAGTGGGTGTTTCTGGGCGGAAACTGGCCGTTTTATGGGTGTGTGTGAAAAAACGCTACCGTTTCTGGGAAAAACGCGCTAGTGGCTGGAGAAACGGAGGAGTGTCTGGGCGAACGCTGGGTTTGTTTGTGACGTCAAACCAAGAACGAAACTGACAGAACTGATCGCAGTGGCAGAGTAAGTATCGAGCTACTCAGAAACGGCAAATAAATTTCTATTCGCAATTTAGAGAATCTTTCGTTCGCAATTTTTCTGAGCTAAGATTCACTCCCAGTAGGCGGCGGCTTAGCGTGTGCAATGCTGCTAAAAGCAGCTTGCGAGCGAACAACTCGGAATGAGGGCCTATGTGCGTGGCAAAGGGGTTTGATTAATAGGCTCCATAGACACAGAGTGTGAAGAAGATGCTGAAATAAAACAAAAAGAATTTTGATAACTAAAGAAAACCATTATCTCATTTGGAAATAATCCTTGGTATGATAAGCAAAGATGTTCCAGAACATATAAAGAGTGTGGTACAGTTAGACACCGCTATCTACAAACAGTATTTAACAACCACATCTAAAAAACATGTCTTATTTGTATGAAAGTATCTTTCTAAAGTTTCATATAATTTAACTCTTTTTTTTGCATGGTAATTGTAAGGCTTCCAAGCATTTGAATACCTGATTATTTTTAATTTGAGAAGTACTGTAACTAATTGTATTATTTTTTTCTGCAGGGCATATAGCCTTCTCCCTTTCTGTGCTATAGTAATACTCTGAACCTTGCCCTAATTGCCCACACTCCTACTGCATAACACCCCACCCTTTTGACCAGAGGCGTTTCTAGAGAGGAGGGGACCCGTGTGCAGACTACGTGTGTGGGCCCCCTCCTCTCCTGTAGCCGTCACTGCTGCTGTTAGCGCTCTCAGCACTGAGACTCTGGCATAGTACCAGAGTCTACAGCACATTTGCAGGACTCTGGAAAAATGGCCACCGCGCCATTTTTTCAGAGTCCTGCACATGCGCTGTAGACTCTGGCACTGTGCCAGAGTCTCTAGTGCTCAGTGCGCTAGCAGCATAGCAGCGGCGGTGACGGCTACAGGAGAGGAGGGGGCCCACACACAGTCACTGATGGACGCCGGAAAGGTGAGTATAGAAGAAATGGGTGCAGTGTGGGCCCCCTCTGGATCCAGCGGCCCGTGTACACTGCACCATTATAGATACGCCAGTGCTTTTGACAAACTAATTTGTTTGGTTAATGTTGATGTCTACTCAACTCAGGAGCTGTCTGGCAGATTTTATCAGGCAGTGTAGTCCAACCAATTAACCACTGTGTGCCATCACCAGAGGATGGATGATCAAGCTAAGGATGACATGTACCTACAGTAGCATTAGACTGCCTCCAATCCCAATACCTCTCCTAGGGGCTTTGTATTGTACAGCTACAACACATTTCACACACAATGGGACTGCAGTACATAGCTACTGTATAAAACAGTTAGGGTTGCTGTATAACAGGGCCGGCTCCAGGCCTACTAGCACCCTGTGCGAGAAAATGTAAAAGCGCCCCCTCCCATACTCTAGGCGCGCGCTCCTGGAAAAGTGGGTGTGGCCTCTGAAAAAGTGGGCGGGGCCTCAACTTCATATTATCACACTATAAATAAATAAATATATTTTCACACCCCCTCTACGCACACAATTAGCAGCATTACACATAACAGCTACAGTAGTGTTCCTTACACACAATGTCTCCAGTATAGTGCCAGCTACACATAATGTCTACAGTAGTGCAGTGCCAGATAGACATGACATGCCCCGCAGCAGTGCCAGCTACACATGACATGCCCCCAGCAGTGCCAGCTACACATGACATGCCCCGCAGCAGTGCCAGCTACACATGACATGCCCCCAGCAGTGCCAGCTACACGACATGCCCCCCAGCAGTGCCAGATAGACATGATATACCCCCCAGCAGTGCCAGATAGACAGGACATGCCCTGCTGCAGTGCCAGCTACACATGATATGCCCCCCAGCAGTGCCAGCTACACATGATAGTGTTGACTCTAGGATTTTTTTAGGGCAGGGGTGCTGATCACGGGGAGGGCACATTTTGCATTTGGGAGGGCACATATTTAAGTTAGAAGGGCAAAATTATGTACATACTGTAATGCTTGTTGCTCCGTTCAAAACCATGGACCTTGCGCGCCGAAGGCGCGCATCAAAAATTTAGGGGCGTTGCTTCGTGGGGAAGGGGCGCGGCCACATAATAGTGGCAATTCGCATTACACCACACAGTAGTGCAGCTAATACACATTGCACCAGGTAGATCCTCCTATACACACTGCGACAGGTAGAGCACGTTAAGACACTTTGTGCCAGGCAGAGCACGTTAGACACTTTGCGGCAGGCAGAGCACGTTAGACACTTTGCGGCAGGTATTGCACTGAGAGATGGGAACACTACATGATATGCCCCCCAGCCGTGCCAGCTAGACACGACATGCCCCCCAGCCATGCCAGATGCACATGACATGCCCCCCAGCAGTGCCAAATGCACATGACATGCCCCCCCAGCAGTGCGAGAAACATAATTGCCCCCACAGTGCCAGATACATAAATGCCCCCAGCAGTGCGAGAAACATAATTGCCCCCACAGTGCCAGATACATAAATGCCCCCCACAGTGCCAGATACATAAATGCCCCCCACAGTGCCAGATATATATAAATGCCCCCCACAGTACCAGATACATAAATGCCCCCCACAGTGCCAGATACATAAATGCCCCCCACAGTGCCAGATACATAAATGCCCCCCACAGTGCCAGATATATAAATGCCCCCCACAGTGCCAGATACATAAATTCCCCCCACAGTGCCAGATACATAAATGCCCCCTACAGTGCCAGATACATAAATGCCCCCCACAGTGCCAGATACATAAATGCCCCCCACAGTGCCAGATATGCCCCCACAGTCCCAGATAGATAAATGACCCCACAGTGCCAGATACATTAATGCCCCCTCAGTGCCAGATAAATGCCCCCACAGTGCCAGATACATTAATGCCCCCTCACAGTGCCAGATAAATGCCGCCACAGTGCCAGATACATCAATGCCCTCTCCCCAGTGCCAGATATGCCCCCACAGACCCAGATAGATACATGACCCCACAGTGCCAGAAATGCCCCCACAGTGCCAGATACATGAATGCCCCCTCACAGTGCACAGATAAATGCCCCCACAGTGCCAGATAAATGCCCCCCCACAGTGCCAGATACATTAATGCCCCCCCACAGTGCCAGATAAATGAATGCCCCCCACAGTGCCAGATAAATGCCCCCCACAGTGCCAGATAAATGTCCCCCACAGTGCCAGATACATTAATGCCCCCCCCAGTGCCAGATATGCCCCCACAGTCCCAGATAGATACATGACCCCACAGTGCCAGAAATGCCCCCACAGCGCCAGATACATTAATGCCCCCTCACAGTGCCAGATAAATGAATGCCCCCCACAGTGCCAGATAAATGAATGCCCCCCACAGTGCCAGATTAATGCCCCCCACAGTGCCAGATAAATGCCCCCCACAGTGGCACATATGCCCCCAGTACCTGCTGTGCCGAGGGAGGGGGAGTGCTGCTGTGCGCGCCACTGCAACCGCTGTCTGTGCTGTCTGCCGCTGTCTGTGCGCGCTGTGTGGCGCCGGTGTCTGACATCAGACGCCGGCGCCGCATAGCGCACACAGCGGCGGCGCACACAGCGGGAGGACAGCAGGGGAGATCAGGGCCGGCTCCAGGCTCCGACATGACGGCGCCAGCGCGCGGCGCCCTTTAAGGGTGGCGCCCTGCGCGGCCGCTCGAGTCGAACATGCCTCGAGCCGGCCCTGCTGTATAAAGTCACCCTAGATTTATGGCATGTATTCAGAATTCACCCATGGTTTGTGGGTCTGCATTGGATATTGGTCACTAGATTGTACTCTGAGAGGCACATGAGCTGTTTGTATATCCGTAGAAGAGGCCCATGCTAGTGTGTATTGTGTAGCAGATAAGTAAGAAGTTCAGTGGATGGTATATTGTACCTTTATGTAGTGCACATCTTAGGATGTTCTCTTTTGAATATAGGTCCGATCAGGGGTGTCAGAACATTTATAAGTTGGGAGGGGGGCAAGTTAGAGTCTCATTTTGGCCCCCATGGGGGCGGAGTCACTGGGATGAGGAGGCGGAACTATGGGGACGAAATGGAGGCGGCACCACGGTAGGGAGAGAGAGGGAGAGTGTCAAGGATAGAAAGAGGGAGAGAGAGATGTGTCAGGGAGAGAGAGGGAGACAGTGTCAGGGAGAGAGCGAGAGGGAGAGTATCAGGTAGAGAGACAGTGTCAGAGAGAGAGAGGAGCAAGAGGACAAAGAGTGTTAGGAAGAGAGAGGATCAAGAGGAGAGAGAGAGCTTTGCTGGTGCCACCTAGCAGACAACCCTGTCCCTCCTCCCAGCATGCAGCGCACGGCCAGCTGAGACCAGCCAGAGAAGGGCACACGATGTCACACACACAGGGGCAAGGGACGCACAGTTCACCACACATGGGTGGCACAGAATGTTATACACACAGGGGTAGGGGGACACACACACAAAGGCAGTGGGCATAGGGGGCCACACAAAAGGGTGAGGGGGGTAGAGGGTGCCACACACACATAAAGCAGGGAGTACTGGGGGCACACACAGGGGGTTGGGGGGGAAGGAGGGCACAAGGTGTGACAGACATGGGAAAACGGGGCCACGCACCAAGTTGAGAGGAGGGGGTGGAGGGTGCCACACACACACGCAAGCCAGGGGGTACAGGGGGCCACACACACACACACACACACACACACACACACACACACACACACACACACACACACACACACACACACATATGTGGCCACACACCAGGTTGAAGGGGGGGGGGTAGAGTGTGTCACATACAGTACACATAAGGCAGGGGGTACAGGGGAAGGGGGGTCCACTGTAGTGTGACATGGTACAAATGGATTGGCGGCACCTGAAGGCAGTCCAGGGCAATGGCTGCCGCATCCCTGCATCCACGACATTCGCACCACTGTCTGCAATTGAAGCTGGAGGGAGCGCTGTCAGTACACCCCTCATATCATAGCTGAGCCGGCCCTACGCTTGGAAGGTCTGCCCCTAGGCATAACAAATGCCCTAGCAAGGGCCGGCTCTGTTTATCCCTGTACCGCACAGAGGTTGTGATGTGTGGTCTTTCAACTGACCGCACATCGCTCCTCCTGTACATCAGCCGGCGCCTCTCATGTTTGGGGGTGGGGGCAGCTGCCCCCTTGCCCCTCCTAATTCTGACGCCTCTGGGTCTGATGCTGCCGAGGTTGTTCCATAATAGTTCTTAACAGTGCTTGTGGTTTGACAATGCACATTTTTATGTTGTAGTGTGTTGAAGCCTTGTCCTCCTGTTTTTGCCCCCAGGGCAAAAGTTCTACTCCTAGTGTCCTCTTATGTCTGGTAATATAATTACTGCAAGGTTTCCATAGCCTGGTGAAGTTGCATCACTGCTGTATGGATATATTGAGGCATGAACAGTGGAATCACCAGGGTCGGGCCTGGGCAATGTAGGGGGAATGGCCAAATTATGGAGGTGTGGCCACAGCCCCTACTAAAACATTATGAACAAAAATAGCATGTGTGGCAGGGGCAGATTCAGGGTGGGGAGATCAGGGCGATCTCTCCCCATGCAAGCAACAGGAGCAGGTTCCCCAGGAATAAGACTGTGAGTACAAAAATGCTAAAAATAGCAGTAAACAATACATATACATTACAGTAAGTGGCTGGAGGGTGCAGATATCAAGAACCCAAATTGGTTGGAGCATCTGTGATGCACATTTAGGGAGTGATTTAATAGTTTGTGTTTTTGCGTCCAATCTCCCATCTAAAGTGACCCAGACTGACCGTATTTAGCTGCGTAAAATGGCTAAGCCGACCGAAGTGCTCGGTGCAATGCAAAAAATGCCATTTGGGCACCCAAAGGAGTAATTTTTGCACATTTCTTTTCACCAGCACTGGGGCTGTGAGAAGAATGTCGGCGCCACAATTGAATTGCTGCCGGTGGCCGCCCTCTAGTGGATGGCATGGCACCCATTCTTTCATAAACACACTGGCGTTTCTATCATGGGTGCAATGTGTGCGGTGCACACGGGCCCCCTGGGTCCAGGGGGGCCCCCACACCGCACACATTGCACCCATATTTTCGTACTCACCTGTCCGAAGTCCACCGCTGGGCGCTGCAGCAGCAGCCGTCGTGGCCAAAGAACACATCAAAAATGGCCGCCGCGCATGCGCAGTTCAATTTTTGTTTCCAAAATATGGCGGGCGCATGCGCAGTAGACTCCGGCATATTGCCGGAGCCTACGGCGCCGCGAGAGGAGGGGGCCCACCCGGAATGTGCACACGGGCCCCCTCCTCTCTTAAGACGCCCCTGCATAAACACTACAGTAATAAACATATGGGCATCCTTCCTCTTCCCAAACAGAGTAGCAAACAGCATTTATTTGTGTAAAACGAGAATTCGGCAGGGACGTGCAGTCATAATAAGTCAGTGGAGGCAGTCATAATAAGTAAAATAATACAAAGAAGATAATTATAACACATATTCTGTGTCATAAATATCTACTTTGCAATTATTATTTTTTTGCAATTCAACCTGGATAGGTGGCAGCGAGATCTCTGCCTCCCATTATTAATTGTAAACTGGCTGAAGATGGGGGTGGGTCAAGCCTTTGGCTGTAAAGGCCCATTGAAAAAAATGGGGTAAGAGGCAATTTCAATGCTGCCTCATTGACGGGGCTGTATCTTCAGTCCACATGAACGCACGCCCCTGTCGGTTATTGGACAGTGGATCCAGCGCTGCTTCTAAGGAAATGGCCAGACAGCTGATAAACCTGTTAATTCAGGCCCCACTACTGTGATTAATGCGGAAACACCCTAGCACACTGCAGCAGCCAAAGCAATGCAAAGATTCCCGGCATATTTGACTTTCCTCGGCGACAACCATTGGCGTTTCTGTGATGCACACGGGCTCCTGGGTCCAGAGGGGGTGGCCACATCACACACTCCACTCATGTGTTAATACTTACCTCTCCGGAGTCCCACATCAAAAATTACCACCAAAATGGCTGCCACGCATGCGCAGTAGTAATTAGTCTCTGGAACATGCCAGGTGCCATATTTCCTGGAGACCTGCACATGTGCTGGTGACTCCGGTGCAATGCTGGAGCCTACTGCGCCGTGCAGAGGAGGGGGCCCACCCAAAGCATGCACAGGGCCCCACTCCTCTGTTAAAATTCCCCTGGCATCAGGTGATTAACAGACAGCATTTGCCATGTGCATGACCCCTGTCTGGAGGAACCTGATACCATCCCGGGAGACAGACAGTAGTGCTATATACACCAAAGGTCAGCAGCCAACAGCCAGGAACCAACAATTACATACTGTAGGAGACACAGGGTAAGTAACAGTCAGCTCTGTAACTTTGCTAAGACACAGGATATATTGGCCTAGTGCTTACTGCACTATATATTGTGTTCTTACAGTAAATCTGTGCTTCATCGTCCATCAAAAAGGCCTCCTGACAGTCATGTGATAGACGGTGAAATCCTGACACCACTCAGAAGACTGGAGCCAAAACACTGACAGCCAAAATCCAGAAGGTAAGTATCGAGGTTCAGGTTAGGGCCCGAACATGGGGGTTAGGGTTAGACACTGGGGGGGGGGGGGGTTAGCCCTAGCTGCCACCCCCCGATGGATAGCCCTGGCTGCCAACCCCAGAGGATTAGGGTAGGGGTAGGTAAAAATACTTACTCCCTCTGAGGTCGGGATCTTCAGTATTGGGATGCCGCTGTCGGTCATGTCGCTACTGGGGTGTCTTACCGAACCCGACTGTATGGCTGTGTCATTGTGCAGTAATGTTTGAGCCATTATAAAGCACTGGATTATATGCCTGAATGAAATCCTGCTTATATTAACTGTTTTACAGCTCTGCATACTCAGACTCAACTCCTGGATTCTTTCCGTTCTAATGTGTGGCAACGTGTGAGCCTTGTGTTATACTGTGGTTTTATTCACACAAACAAAACTGTAACCACCCCCTTACACCCCAGCCACTGACCTCACCGTACGTCCCTGGTATTCAGTACAATGTTATCTTGTATTTAAATCACAGTTTCAGAACTTTAGATTCATTTACATTAATGGGTGTGACTTTAGATAAATTTGACCAATCAGACTGGCCCACAGCCATCACCATCATCAGCTGGCAACTTACACCATGATTTTAGTAGCCGGAGTCCAGTCCCTCCAAACAAGGGTATATATGTTTTTTGTGCCGACCGTCTTGGTTGCAATTCACGTCAACAATCTCACAGCACACCTTTATTTTACTTTGGATAGGCCTACATGCCCCCTTCCCCCCAACCCAGAACCTTTGTGAGGAGTTGCAAGTGCAAGTTGCCTGAAAAACAGACGCATGTCACAAAAAGATGCCCATGCAGGGCCAGTGCTAGGGTGTTCGGCGCCCCCATAGTTATATAGTGGTAGTAACTAGGAGTGGGAAGGTGACATCTGTGATCAGCAAGTTGCTACATGGTGCAGCCAGCGCAACAGCCACTTTGTTCTCTTACTGCATCATTGTCATGTCCCCTATGTGAGCTGCGTACTGGGGGTAGGCTCAGATGTGCTTTTGGTACCATAGCAACCACACTCCCTGTACCCACGGTAGCTACTCCCTTGGATACAGGCAGAGCCGGATTAAGGGAGGTGCCCAGGGGGTCAGTACCCCGGGCCCCCTGTTTTAAGGGGCCCCCCGGGTGGAGCTCTGCTGCCGGGGCAGAAGGGATCTACGCTGCCGGGGGAGGAGTGCAGCTGTGCATGCGGCTTCCTCCCCCATTCTCTCGGGCAGCACGGTCAGGGACTCAAGTAAAGAGTCAAGCAATCTGCAGCCTCTGCCGCCAGCAGCATCTCTCCTGGCAGCAGTGTAAGCGGGAGATTGCTGAACTCAGTCCCTGACCATGCTGCCCGAGATGAGAGGAAGCCGCATGCACAGCCGCACTCCTTCCCCAGCAGTGTGGATCCCTCCTGCCCCGGCAGCCTGCAGCGCGTGCAGCCGGGGGAGGGGGTTGCTGGTGGTCGGCAGGGGGGGCCCTCCTGTCTTGGGTACCCTGGGCCCCATGAGGGATTAATCCGGCCCTGGATACAGGTATGTGGACTGGCTATAGCTCATGCAAAAACTGAACACAGCTACTGCAGTACTAATCTTGGCCATTGTGTGGCACTGTAGATCCCTACCATTCTACTCTTACTGGCTTGCTTTACTAAAGTCATCACTGCTCGGCTTCATTTTGTCATTGGTGGTCATTCCGAGTTGTTCGCTCGTTGCCATTTTTCGCAACGGAGCGATTAGGTAGAAAATGCGTATGCGCATGGTACGCAGCACGCATGCGCTTAGTTATTTAACACAAAACTTAGTAGATTTACACAAACTTGAGCAACGTTTTTTCAACGCTCGAGTGATCGTAGTGTGACTGACAGGAAGTGGGTGTTTCTGGGCGGCAACATGGCGTTTTCAGGGAGTGTGCTAAAAAACGCAGGCGTCCCAGGTAATAACGCAGGAGTGGCTGGAGAAACGGGGGAGTGGCTGGCCGAATGCAGGGCGTGTTTGTGACGTCAAACCAGGAACTAAACGGACCGAGGTGATCGCAATCTAGGAGTAGGTCTGGAGCTACTCAGAAACTGCAAGGAATTATTTAGTAGCAGTTCTGCTAACCTTTCGTTCGCAATTCTGCTAAGCTAAGATACACTCCCAGAGGGCGGCGGCCTAGCGTTTGCAATGCTGCTAAAAGCAGCGAGCGAACAACTCGGAATGAGGGCCATAGATTGATGTTTCACTAAACATTCCTTGACAAATGCTCTATAGAATAGTGAAAACTACATCAAAATCCACCCAGTGGTTTTTGAGATTAGCCCGAACAGACAGACAGATGCCTATCAGGGACTTTTTTTTACTGCTTATTAAAAACAATTTGTTACTGCTTATTATAAACAATTATCCTCGGAAAATCACTTTGCCCTATTAAAGAGATGCTTAATAACACATATATCTATTATGTTTTTCTATTATGTATTCAATTTTGGCCATATGTTCTTTTACATGTAATATGATACAGTAAGAAGACAGTGTAATTCATTTTTATAATTATAAATTCTCCCATATAGCTGTTATCATGATCTATTTGCTTTTTGTACTCTTAAAGCAGTCCCTAAAATAAATGCTTTTGATGAAGAACAAGACAATGCTAATATATATATATATATATATATATATATATATATACCAGCTGTGTTGGAGGATCAGCCGACCCCAACAGAGGGCACTCACCAGTCCATATAGATTTTAAAAGCTTTATTGATACATTACAGTCACCAGTAGTGTGTCGACGTTTCGGCCCCTATGGCTTTTCTCAAGACAGTCAGAAAGGACATCCAAACAGCATGCCAGTTACACACATACTGACACTGCCTACCGGGTCCCCTTATATAGCACATCATATTCCAATCAATAATGCAATTAACCCAAATAGGTCACATGCTGTGTAATTAAGACCCATACTCTGCATATAGTATAACATCAAAACTCACAAAACATCATAGAGACCATAATCCATATTGCCGTGGGTAGACATAGTCAGCACAGATCAGCAATTCAAAACAGCTGAGGACGCTGAGCCGCGCGCCCGGAACTACCAGAAGCGTGTCATACGCGTCACTCGTTGTCATAGCTACAGTGATCGAGTCATTTGTGTCATCAGTAACCAAGGCAGCGCAACGCACATCTATCCACGCCATGGACACTGATCACGTGCCCACCGCTCATGGGAACACACCATATGTGTCACCCGTTACCAAGGTAACCCCAACACACTGTGGAGCGCAAACCCGGAAGCGCCGAACTACCAACGTGCGTTCCACCAGTGCTCCTAGCCGCGCGCCACAGTGCTGGGCTCCAACCAGCCTAGAGCCAGCAATATATCACAATCCACTATAGAGGTTAATTAGTAACACAAAGACCTTATAGACCCATAAACTCAACTCTATTTATATACTGAACCTACCGATGCGGTATAGCAACATATTAATCAGACATAAGATATAAACTTTATGTCAGCGGCAGAGTAATAAGCATAGGTGGTCTTTAGTTAACACTATAGGCACGGATCATCTATACAAATTAATCCAATATTACATTTACACCACATCGGTGATTACGGCAATATCATACTTCATCAATTAAATATTAGAATAAGAAATGCAGGAGCAGGAATATAGCAGTACTTATGAGCTGTAAATGTAAACAATATATTAGAGGTAGTCTGCCAAATATCGTACACATCGTACCAATTATCATATCAATCCTATACTCCCTCAGCGAAATCCCACCAATCGGATATAGGGATTGAATATAGGACACATCAATATAATTATATAACAGACAACCAAAAATATGATGCTATAGAAAAGGACCTGGCAAAAGCAATACACCCATTAGTACCCCCAACATAAAATCTCCATATATGGTGATCAATATCACCCAAACAGAGAATAGCAACATTAAAAAAACACACGATATACCAATACCAATAACCCTGTGCCTCTGGAAAAAGGGTCACAAATTGACCCATAACAAATGCTATCTAATGAATGAATATACTAAGTGGGTTATGTTCATTAAGACCGCGCGGGGTGATAGTGTCCAACCTATGGATCCACCTCGCCTCACACTTCTTCAGGGTCAAAACACGATCTCCACCCCGCAGGGGTTCAGGAATGTGGTCAATGACCATACAACGTAATGAAGCTACTTGATGATTTGCAAGGAGGAAATGTTTGGCGACTGGTTTGTCGGTCACACCTGATTCAATGGCCTGTCGGATGGAATATCTATGGTTTGCCATCCTGTCCCTGATCATCATCAAGTAGCTTCATAGTGTATTGTAGTGTATTGCTTTTGCCGGGTCCTTTTCTATAGCATCATATTTTTAATATGGATTATGGTCTCTATGATGTTTTGTGAGTTTTGATGTTATACTATATGCAGAGTATGGGTCTTAATTACACAGCATGTGACCTATTTGGGTTGATTGCATTATTGATTGGAATATGATGTGCTATATAAGGGGACCCGGTAGGCAGTGTCAGTATGTGTGTAACTGGCATGCTGTTTGGATGTCCTTTCTGACTGTCTTGAGAAAGGCCCTAGGGGCCGAAACGTCGACACACTACTGGTGACTGTAATGTATCAATAAAGCTTTTAAAATCTATATGGACTGGTGAGTGCCCTCTGTTGGGGTCGGCTGATCCTCCAACACACCTGGTATATGTGAAACCTCTTGGGGTTATCATGAGGAGCACCCCACGCTGATGGCTTATGGGACGTGAGTGCGGACATCTCTATGGAACTATCTATATATATATATATATATATATATAATATATATATATATATATATATATATATACACACACACACAGTATGAGCCCCAATACAATAGTACTTACAAGCATATTAATACGAAGTTCCGTGACCATATTATTTGGTGTACAGCATTATACTATGTTCTCATTGTTTCATGCTTCTCCTGTAGTTTATGAAATGATGAGAGACTAACTAAACAATGCTTCCATTTATATACCATTCACCATTCACTGGCTACCACATTGTTGAATAGTCCATATTGGTAAAACTCCTGAAGAGCACAGATTATTGTAGGGTACTGAGTTGTCATTATTTTATAGCCATACAAATATTGCAACAATTTTGTGCATCATTTACAGTAATTCACATATGAAAACTACACACTCTCTTACTTTTTATGCATAGCATGTGTAAGTACACTTTGTTTATGTATACTGCCTGGTATATTTAAGTTTCATTTTACAGCAGTTAAAGTTCTTAAAGTTTAAAGCAGAAACAAACTTACCGCCCCTCTTTCAAAATCATTGTAGAATGGTTTGTCAAGCAAGTGCTTTTCAGTGCAGCCTTTAGTTCCAACAAGAGTAATATAGATATAATCATCTGTGCCAGCAAACCACTGACTGCCTGTAGTCACCGTGATAGTATAGGAAGGCATCTTGTTACTGTCACAATAGTAACTGTACAACTTACTACAGACACTGTTCTATGGTATGCAGTGAGAATGCTTTTAATATGACCCACTAGCTGATGAGCCCTCCCCCTAATCTTCTCTCTATTTGCAACTGCAGTCTGAGGTTTGAGAGTTCCCCTTTTCGATTAAGAAACACATTGAAAGACATTGGAAAAACTATTTCTCCTATGTCACTGTCAATTAAAGCAGCAGAAGTTGTAGGTTTGGTAGGTCACCAAACCTACAACAATATAGACAAACAGAAAAAGGAAGAATCTCATTTGTGCTCCAAAATGTTCCAAACTCTTAACCAGTGCCGTAACTAGGTGTGTGCCGTTGGTGCCTTGCCACATCGCAAATGTGGGTAAGTCGCACCATCTGGCAGCACACCTTCCCGTACGGCCATTCAGTCAGTAGTGACAGTCCCGGGCCGGTGCCGCCACTTGTCTCCCGCCTCTGCATGGGAGTGGGAGCATGGCTGTAGCCGGCATTTAGCAGCACACAGCTGCCCCATGTGATGCTGCCGCCATCCCTGAGCTCTGCCGCCATCGCGCCTGAGTCCCACTGTGAGTGTAGGAGAATGGGAGCTGTGCCGCAGCTGTCATGGGACAGCAGTGAACCCGCCACTCCGTCCCTGAGTCCCGCTGGCTGTTCCCTGCTGGCGGGGAGCAGAGTGCTGGCGCAGGTTGCTCCCGGATCCGCACTCATGCTTCTTGTGTGAAGTAGCATCGCCGCAGCATGTTTCCTGGAACCCAGGAAAGGCTCTTCACCTGGATGCTGCCTACCACCTCCAGGTGACTGACATAGACACCACAGACACACGCTCTCTCTCTCTCTCTCTCGTGCAAAACAGGGGGGGGAATGCCTTCCTAATGTGTAAAGAAAGGTGGACTCTGCTGTGTGATGTGTAAAAAAAAAAAGGTGGACTCTGCTGCTTAATGTGTAAAAAGGGGACTCTGCTTGCTTAATGTGTAAAAAGGGGGACTCTGCTACTGTAATGTGTAAAAAAGGGGGACTCTGCCTGCCTAATGTGTAAAAAGGGGGAATTTGCCTGCTAATGTGTAAAAAAGGGGGACTCTGCTGCTGTAATGTGTAAAGTGTGTAAAAAAGGGGGACTCTGCTGCCATAATGTGTGAAAAGGGGGACTGTTGTCGTAATGTGTAAAAGGGGACTACACCTGCCGTACTGTGTAAAAGGGAGCTCTGCCTAATGTAATATATAAAAGGGAGATCTATGACCACGCCCCTTCCCCATGAAGCAGCACCCCTATATTTTTGGCACGCGCATTGATCCTGTTTTGTATATGGGGGGGCGATGCTGTTTCTTGCACACAGCGCTAAAATGTCTAGTTACGGCACTGCCCTACCGATCCTCAGTGTGATGTTTTCACAACGATGGACTGTCCAGTGGTAATATATATAAAGAAACAAAAAATCACAGGATAGTATGATACTGTATAAATATTCAATTGATTGAATGATTTCCTCTCCCACATTCTCCCGGAATCTCTGTGGTATGGATCGCTTCCTACTGGACCTCACTGCTTGATTCCTCATGCCTGCGAGTTGGTGCTGCTGCTGGGACACTGCACAAATCATGCTTACAACACTGCTGTCAACTTGATAAAAACAACACAGAGCGTCAAAACGCGTAGAATACAATGTTATTATATCGGTCAAATAACCTATTCCGTATACCTGCACCCACTGTGTATGTATTGCTACCCGGGTCACTTCTTCCAGTGACTGCATGTTCAGCATCACTATGGTATGGTTGTTTTGTCCCATATTTTAAATAAATAGTTTTGGATTCTTACATGGTCCATCTCTGGTTTTATACAGGTTGAGTATCCCGTATCCAAAATGCTTGGGACCAAAAGTATTTTGGATATTGTATTATTCCGTATTTTGGAATAATTGCATACCATAATGAGATATCATGGCTATGGGACCCAAGTCTAAGCACAGAATGCATTTATGTTTCATGTACACCTTATACACACAGCCTGAAGGTCATTTTAGCCAATATTTTTAATAACTTTGTGCATTAAACAAAGTGTGTGTACATTCACACAATCCATTTATGTTTCATATACACCTAATACACACAGCCTGAAGGTCATTTAATACAATATTTTTTATAACTTTGGGGTATATTTACTAAGCTCCCGATTTTGACCGATTTGGTGTTTTTTCATCAAAGTGTCATCTCGGGAATTTACTGAACACAACTCTTGGCAGTGATGAGGGCATTCGTATTTTTTTGCGACCCAACTTCACAAATACGAATGAATACACCATCGGTCAAACAGGGCTGTTTAGGTATAGAACTCGGTAATTTACTATTCATTTGGATATGTAATCTCTACCGTGAAAGTGCATTTGCGGCCGTGAAAAAAAGTGAATCGTAAAAAAACACGGAAAAAAATAGACCTGCTTTTGAGAAGCGTGTTTACACGTGTTTCAAATTCATCATTAATCACACCTGCATTTTTGGCCCTTTAAAAGGGGCCCAAGCACATTTGACTAATCTCTCACTCTGAAATGGCTGCTGCCGTGTGTAGTACTGAATTTTTGTTTGCTGTGGGATTCCTGAGACTGCTCCCTCCAGGTTGTACAGGTGCCGCGGAGGCTGCACAGGCCTCGTTTGTTTAGGGGGTGTTTAAACTTAAACGCATTGGCCGATGACCAGGTCATACAGATCTTCCGGCTAAATAGAAACAACATTTTCCGTCTGTATGACCTTGTCAAACTGGACCTAGACCCTGAGACAGCACGCTCTCGCTCTGTCTCAGGCCTGCACAAACTCCTGGCTGTTTTGCACTTTATGGCTACTGGCAGCTTTCAGGCTGTGACTGGTGATGTAATTGGAATCTCACAGCCCACCTTTTCTAAATACTTAAATCAGGTGAGGTAAACCATACATACTCCTCTATGTCTAAGTTTATATTCTGTAATGTAATATTACACAGTCTTGTATTTCTTACAGGTCATGACACTCACCTTATATTTTGTAATGTACACTCAGGTTTTGGATGCTTTGGATCCACACATAGATGCCTCTATCTGCTTCCCTACCCAGGAGTTGCAGTGGCATGCAGTCAGGGTAGCTTTCTATGAGCTTTCTGGCATGCCCAATGTGCTGGGTGCCATAGATTGCACACACATTGAGCTGAGACCACCTAGGGGCAGGCAATATATTTATACCAATAGACATCTGGCCCACTCCACTAATGTCCAGGTGGTTTGTGATGCAACTCATAAAATTATGAGTGGTGTTGTGGGTTTCCCTGGTGGCTGCCATGACTCCTTCATCCTCAGTCAGTCATCCCTCTGTGATAAATTTGAGGCCGGACAAATGCCCTATGGATGGCTGCTGGGTATGTACTAAGTTTTCTGTGTGTATGTGTGTTAAGCTCAACATGGTCAATATGTTTACAGTTTGTTGTCTAAAGCATATTTCCTAATGTTGCCTATATATGTATTTCAGGTGATGGGGATATGGCTGCTTCTCTTGGCTTCTGACTCCATTGTCCCAACCTAATTCCCCTGCTGAACACAATTACAATAATGCACATAAGTCCACGCGGAATGTGATAGAAAGATGTTTTGGTGTGCTGAAATCTAGGTTTCGGTGTCTGGATAAGTCTGCAGGGCTTTTGTTGTATAGTCCCTCAAAGGTGACTAGAATTGTGTTCTGCTGCTGTTTTCTTCATAACATGTGTTTGCAGCAACATCTGCAACATGTTGAGGAGGAGGAGGATGATGATGTTGGTGATGAAGAAAACAGTCAGCAAGTAGTGGAGTTAGAAACATCTGGTGACAGTGTGAGTACAGATGTAGGAAGTCAGGTAAGGCAAGAACTGATCCTGCGACATTTTGGCGGTAAGTTTTTTTTTTCAGTGTGTTTTCTATATAAACAAATATGGCACACAAATGTCATTACAATATAAATGTAGCTCTTGCTCACTACAAATATAGTTATTTGATTGTAGTGTATGTACTATATATGTGTTTATGTCTATCTGTTGTGTAGCAGTTAGCTTTAAAAATTCATATCTATATTTTTATTGGGTGTGTTGTTTTTTTTAATGAAAAACACATTTTTTATCTTGTGATGTGAATAGTTCCCTAAATGATAATTTGGAGTTAAGTATGCCGTAACAAACTATCACTTTTTTTTGTTTTTGGTTGTGTTTGTGTTGTGTTTCATTGTAAGGTGTGTTTAAATTTTTGTATGCTATTGACCCTTACATAATGACCATTGAGTAATGTCTGGCATTTTGCTTACCCCACATTGGCTAACAGCAATCATAAACAATATTTTGTACTGAATTATGTATGTGATGCGGTAATGCTTCATGTTAGGCATGTTGTTTAAAGTTAGTAAATACAATTATCGTGTTACACTGACAGTCAATAACAAATTAAACATTGCACATATAGCGTTTTAGAAATTTATTACCTTAAATAATTTGTTTGGGTGTCCCACAATTCAATATTGTTGTAATATGCTGGGGAATAGTGTCTATACAGCTGCAGGGTTGGTCATTTCTTAGGGGGGTGTTTGCTGGCTACAGATGTTTGGGATGGCACATTGGAGCGTGTTCTGCTCGATCTTCGAACTGGGAGGTAACTTGGGTCTGGCTAGGTGTGGTTGTCCCTGAGCTGGATCCTTGTTGCTGTGATGCCAGCAAATTAAGGTTTTGGCTCAGGTTGTTCAGGCTTGCTGTAAGTTGTGTTGTTGCGGCTGTGTTGTTGGCGATGATTCGGGACAGGCTTTCAGTGATTAGCTGATTGTTTTGTATGATTTGAATGAGGGCTTGTTGATGGCGGTGTTGCTTATCCATTATGCGCTGAAAACTTTCTATATGTTGGCTGTTGTCGGCTCTCATCTGCTCCATAGTATTGGCCACTCTGACAAGTTGCACATTCAGTCTGCTTGTGTTTCTACTGAGTCTAGGTAGATGATGGGCCAGACTGGCCAAATATTGGCTGTGTGTATGCAGACAGGCATGGTTTTGTGCCTGTTGTTAGGTCCAACTGTCCCAAAATGTTTGGTCAATTTGTGGCTGGGGTGGTGTTGGGCTCAATTGGGGGTTGGGGATGTTTGAATTGGTGGAGTTATGTCAGCCAGCATGGTTGGTTGGTTATTATCAATTGCTTGCAGGTGGAGTGTGAATGTTTGCTGCAAGTCTGTTTCCTGCTGGGGTTCCTGGGGCATGATGTCTGCATCTGTATGGGGTTGAAGTCAACAACAATTGAGGAAGTGTTGGTCTTCTGGTTGGTGTTAGGCGCCGGGGTCCGCTCGTCGGTGCGGCCCGGCGCCTAGCAACCAGGGACGCCGTGCGCGTACAGCCGCCGGCTCCCTGGCAACGCTAGACGCCGGGCGCACGGAGCCGCTCTGACCTTAGCAACGGGGACGCCACGTTCAGCCGCGTTCCCCGTTGCTGGGTCTGTCCTGATTACCTCATGGTGTGCTGGCCGTGCAGCATGCAAGCTGCACGGCATTTCAGTTGATTACCCTGTCTGGATTTTGATTGGAGGGTTCCTGAATAAAGGCACCCTCAGGACTCCTTACAGACGCCGGTGATAGCTTCCTGTTTGCCTGTGTCTGCTACAGAGAGTTTCCAGTCCTGCTCAATCCGGTTGTTCCTGTCCTCAGAGATCCTGTACTCGGAAGTTTGTCATCTGTTCCTGGAGTCTGACCGAGCACCTTTAACATCTTGTGGTGTTCGTGAGTCGCGGCTCAGCCGTGTGTTGCGGCTTGTCCGCTTACTGTTTATTATTTAGTTTACTTGTGTTCTGGAGCTTTTGCGGAGGATTCCGCTCCCACAGATCCACTCTGGTATCCAGCGGTGCTGGATAGGAGTAACGGATCAGGGGATCTTTGGTTGTCCTTTTCCCTGGCGGCTAGTCCGCACATACCTTTGGTTTAAGTTAGTTAGCTTGTAACCCCTGGCCTGGTTGCTTAGTCAGAGGGCCCCTTGTTATCACCCTGTCTCGGACTTCCCCTTGTCTCCCTTTAAGACCTGCGGGGGCATCGGGGTTGGGCAGACATAATCCACCCTTCGAACGCGGCTGCCATGGGCTCAAGCAACCATAGTCTCGCAGGGGATTTCTGATAACACGGGCGAGACAACGGAGTTAGGGTGCCAGGGGTTACTAGGCTCTCCTGCTCCCACAACCAGCTTATTTTCCCTGTACTCAGACCTCTGCCATAAGATCTCCTCCGGTCTGGAGTACAGGAATCATAACATTATCACCGGCCCGACAAAAGAAAAAATTTTAATTAACAGGAGTTAATTTTTTCACTTATTCAGTTGGGAGATTTTGTCGGCCTCATGAATCCCGCCGGTATTGGGCCAAATCCTGGCCAGCTTCTAGTTAGTCAGATTCAAGAACTTACTCAGATGGTTCAGGATCTGTCCCTCCGGGTGAGGTCACAGGAAGATCTGTTACGGACTTCCCCGAGGGTCATCCCTGAACCAAAAATGCATCTGCCTGACCGTTTTTCTGGGGATAGAAAACAGTTTTTTAATTTTAAAGAGTCTTGTAAACTTTATTTTCGTTTAAGACCAGTCTCCTCAGGTACGGAGGCTCATCGGGTTGGAATTATTATTTCTCTGCTTCAGGGGGATCCTCAGACCTGGGCTTTTGGTTTAAAGACAGACGATCCGGCCTTATCGTCTGTAGACGCCTTTTTAAAATCTTTAGGGCTATTGTATGACGACCCTGATAGAGAGGCGTCCGCTGAGAGTCAGTTGCGTGCTCTTAGACAGGGTAGGAATCCCGCAGAGAATTATTGTACGGAGTTTCGCCGTTGGTCGAACGACTGTGGATGGAATGACCCAGCTCTGCGCAGTCAGTTTCGCCTCGGCTTATCTGAATCTATAAAAGACAGTCTCCTTCAGTATCCCACTCCTGAGACTCTCGATAAACTCATGGAGCTCTCTATTAAGATAGATCGTCGGCTCAGAGAGCGGAGGGCTGAAAAAGGGGCATCTGTCGGGTCTACTCCTTGTGTGCTTTCCATTCCTGTAGACATGGAGGAGCCTATGCAGATAGGTCTCTCCAAACTGTCTCCTGAAGAAAGAACCAGGAGGCAAAATTCTGGTCTTTGTTTATACTGTGGAGGTAAGGGACATTTTGCCCGTAGTTGTCCGAACAAATCGGGAAACTTCCTGACCAAGTGAATTGTGAGGGGGTTCACTTTGGTCTGCAGCTCATCTCCTCAAATAACTCACTGTTAGTTCCTGCTAAAGTTTCCTTTGGCAGCCTCTGTTCCTCGGTCTCTGCTTTTGTGGACAGCGGAGCTGCAGGGAACTTTATGGATTTAACATGGGCCAAGGCCTTAGGTATTCCTCAGTTAACCTTGGGTAGGTGTGTCACCATGCATGGTTTAGATGGGAGTCCCTTGTCCAATGGGGTTATTTCTCTAGGTACACCTCCTGTTTTACTCTCGGTGGGAGCCCTGCATTCTGAAAAGATTGAGTTTTTCCTTACTCATTGTCCAGCAGTTCCTGTGGTTCTGGGTCACCCTTGGCTGGCCTTTCATAATCCCATCATTGATTGGCAGTCGGGGGAGATCTTACAATGGGGTACCATCTGTAATAAAGAATGTATTACGCTTCCTATCCGAGTAGCTGCCGCCGTTCCTGCACCCATTCCTGAGGAATATCAGGATTTTGTTGACGTGTTTTCCAAGGGCAATGCGGATATTCTGCCTCCCCATAGGCCTTACGATTGTGCCATTGAGCTAATTCCTGGTGCCACGTTGCCTAAAGGAAGGTTATATGCATTGTCTGGTCCTGAAACTGTGGCCATGAATGAGTATGTGAAAGAAAGCCTTGGGAAAGGTTTTATCAGGCCATCTAAATCCCCTTTAAGTGCAGGTTTCTTCTTCGTAGAGAAGAAGGATGGTTCACTCAGACCCTGCATTGACTTTAGAGCTTTGAATAAAATCTCAGTAAAGAATACTTACCCTCTGCCGCTGATCTCTGTCCTCTTTGATCAGCTACGTTCGGCTGTGATTTTTTCTAAGATTGACCTTAGAGGAGCATATAACCTCATCAGAATCAAGTCAGGGGATGAGTGGAAAACGGCATTCAGTACTCAATCAGGCCACTATGAGTATCTGGTTATGCCATTCGGCCTGTCAAACGCTCCGGCAGTTTTCCAGGATCTCATTAATGATGTGCTCCGTGAATTTCTTGGAAGATTCGTTGTAGTCTACTTAGACGATATTTTGATATATTCTGACTCTGTAGAACAACATGTTACCCAGGTGCGTCAGGTGCTAAAGAAATTACGTGAAAATCACCTATATGCCAAACTGGAGAAGTGTGAATTTCATGTCACGGAGGTATCCTTTTTAGGGTACATTATTTCCCCTCGGGGATTCCGTATGGAACCAAAGAAGCTCCAAGCCATCCTTAGTTGGGCGCAACCCACCAACTTAAAAGCAATTCAGCGCTTTTTATGGGTTTGCGAACTACTATAGAAGATTTATTCACTCTTTCTCTGACCTAGTTGCTCCCATTGTGGCACTTACTAAGAAGGGAGCAGATCCTACCAATTGGTCATGTGAAGCTGAGTTATCTTTTCAGGCCTTGAAACAAGCCTTTGTCTCAGCCCCTGTCCTTAGACATCCCAACCCAGAATTGCCTTTCATTGTTGAGGTTGATGCCTCGGAGGTTGGAGTTGGGGCTATCCTTTCTCAGAAGGATACAGATTCCCTTGAATTACATCCTTGTGCCTTTATGTCCAGGAAATTCTCATCTGCAGAATCCAACTACGATGTTGGTAACCGGGAATTGCTGGCTATTAAATGGGCTTTCGAGGAGTGGAGGCATTGGCTTGAAGGAGCGACCCATACCATTTCAGTTTTGACTGATCACAAAAATCTTCAATACATTGAATCTGCTAAATGACTGAATGCCCGGCAGGCTCGTTGGGCTTTATTTTTTACTCGTTTCAAATTCATTATCACCTTCAGGCCAGGTTCCAAGAATACTAAGGCAGATGCCCTGTCACGCAGTTTTCTTCCAGTTCAAGACAATAGTCCTGTTACTCCCATACTTCCGTCTTCAGTCATTCGGGCAGGCCTCACACAGGATGTATTTACCCAGTTAAAGCTGCTTCAACATCAAGCTCCTGGAAATACTCCTGCTGGTCGTCTTTTTGTCCCTGAGTTTTTGAGAGCTACTGTTTTGGCGGAGTTTCATGATAGCAAGGTTGCCGGGCATCCGGGAATCGCTAAGACTTTGGAATTAGTCTCCCGCTCAGTATGGTGGCCTGGTCTTTCCAAAGACATTAAAGAGTTTGTTTTTTCTTGTCAGGTCTGTGCACAGCATAAAGTTCCCCGTTCTTTGCCTATAGGTCAACTTATGCCCTTGAATGTTCCCCTGAGGCCATGGTCGCATATCTCCATGGATTTTGTGGTGGACCTCCCTCTGTCAGCCGGATGCCGAGTCATATGGGTGGTAGTGGACCGTTTTAGCAAAATGGCCCATTTCATTGCTCTTCCCCGATTGCCATCTGCCCAGGGATTGGCAGTCTTGTTCCTCCGCCATGTTTTCAGACTCCATGGCTTACCCACTGATATTGTTTCTGATAGGGGTCCACAATTCATTGCACAATTTTGGAAGTCTTTTTGTGCTTCGTTAAAGATGAAATTATCTTTAACGTCCGGTTATCATCCCCAATCCAATGGGCAGACTGAGCGAGTTAACCAATCTCTAAAACAATATTTGCGTTTGTACTCGGCCAAACTCCAAAATGACTGGTCTGAGTTTCTTCCATTGGCGGAGTTTGCTTATAATAATGCCTGTCATTCCTCCACCAATGTGTCTCCATTTTTTGCAGTTTTTGGTTTTCACCCCAGAGCTAATTCATTTTTTCAACATTCCTCTGTCTCCTCTCTGGCCCTGACCTCTCATCTTAAACTTATTTGGAAAAAAGTGCACTTGGCTCTCAGAAAAGCAGCATTCCGGGAAAAAAGATTTTCTGACAGGCTCCGGCGGCCGTGCACTTTTAAAGTAGGAGACAGGGTGTGGTTGTCGACTCGCAACATTAAACTTCGACAAACCTCAGCCAGATTGGGTCCTAGATTTATTGGACCATTTCTCATTATCAAAAAAGTCAATCCAGTTGCTTTCCGGTTACGTTTACCAAAAACTTTACGGATCGGAAATACCTTCCATTGCTCATTACTGAAACCATATGTTTCGTCCAGTAGATTTCCTCATAAAATATCTCAGGGGAGATCACCAATAAATGTACAGGGTCAGCAGGAGTTCTTGGTGGAGAAGGTTCTCGATTCCAAGTTGTCCCGGGGTCGGCTTTATTTTTTGGTACATTGGAGAGGTTATGGGCCAGAGGAAAGGTCTTGGGTCCTGGATGAGGATCTTCATGCCCCGAGGCTCAAAAGGGCATTTTTTCGAGAATTTCCTCAGAAACCCGGCTTTAGGGGTTCCTTGACCCCTCCTCAAGGGGGGGGGTACTGTTAGGCGCCGGGGTCCGCTCGTCGGTGCGGCCCGGCGCCTAGCAACCAGGGACGCCGTGCGCGTACAGCCGCCGGCTCCCTGGCAACGCTAGACGCCGGGCGCACGGAGCCGCTCTGACCTTAGCAACGGGGACGCCACGTTCAGCCGCGTTCCCCGTTGCTGGGTCTGTCCTGATTACCTCATGGTGTGCTGGCCGTGCAGCATGCAAGCTGCACGGCATTTCAGTTGATTACCCTGTCTGGATTTTGATTGGAGGGTTCCTGAATAAAGGCACCCTCAGGACTCCTTACAGACGCCGGTGATAGCTTCCTGTTTGCCTGTGTCTGCTACAGAGAGTTTCCAGTCCTGCTCAATCCGGTTGTTCCTGTCCTCAGAGATCCTGTACTCGGAAGTTTGTCATCTGTTCCTGGAGTCTGACCGAGCACCTTTAACATCTTGTGGTGTTCGTGAGTCGCGGCTCAGCCGTGTGTTGCGGCTTGTCCGCTTACTGTTTATTATTTAGTTTACTTGTGTTCTGGAGCTTTTGCGGAGGATTCCGCTCCCACAGATCCACTCTGGTATCCAGCGGTGCTGGATAGGAGTAACGGATCAGGGGATCTTTGGTTGTCCTTTTCCCTGGCGGCTAGTCCGCACATACCTTTGGTTTAAGTTAGTTAGCTTGTAACCCCTGGCCTGGTTGCTTAGTCAGAGGGCCCCTTGTTATCACCCTGTCTCGGACTTCCCCTTGTCTCCCTTTAAGACCTGCGGGGGCATCGGGGTTGGGCAGACATAATCCGCCCTTCGAACGCGGCTGCCATGGGCTCAAGCAACCATAGTCTCGCAGGGGATTTCTGATAACACGGGCGAGACAACGGAGTTAGGGTGCCAGGGGTTACTAGGCTCTCCTGCTCCCACAACCAGCTTATTTTCCCTGTACTCAGACCTCTGCCATAAGATCTCCTCCGGTCTGGAGTACAGGAATCATAACAGTTGGTTACAGCTTTACGTAAACATGCATGACTTTTTAATATGCATGTTTAACATTAAAAAAAGTGTAGACACCAATAATAATTTACCTAAATGTTTTTTCACAATATGCTGGTTCTTAGATAACCGATTCATTCAAACAGTTACTATTGTAAATGTTGGACTTAGACCAAACTTACTGGGCAAACACAGAGAACTATAAAAAATTCAACTGCCACCAATGATATATTATGGAGTAAATTTTGTTTCGGATAACATACACAATACATTAAATGAGATTAGGAATACACTCATCCATTGTTAAAGGATGTCAGTCTTGGGCACTAAACATTTTTTTTATTTTTTAAAATTGAAACTAAAAAAACTACTGCTTGGCTCAAGTGTGCACACCTATTTAGCGCATATTGTAAAGTGGTGATATGAACCACTAAATTATGCAAACCATGTGCTTGCTGGTGTTGATTAGTACAAGGATGAGTGTGTTTTTTTGGTGATGTGTATTTTGTGTGCAAAAACACTGTGTAAGTATGTAATGTAATTATTTGTGCTTACTCACCAAACAGCTGAGGGGATTGTGGTGCCTCGAATTGCGGGCTGGACAAAATGGCTGCTGGTGGCTGAGACAACACAGTGGAGATGCGCCGTTGTGGTGGAGATGATGCGGGTGTCGTTGCCACATCAGGATGGCGTCTCTTGCTTGCCCTCTTCTGGCGACTGGCAGACCCCTGTGAAGAACGTCTTTGTGGAGTGTGGTGCGATGAGGAAGTTCCTATGGGTTAAAACAAACATTATTATTCTGTTTTTCTTTGTGTTCGCAGAATATGTGTCACAAAGTATATTTTACCTGTATCGCCAGCATCCACTGCTCTTGGCAGTGTGGTTTGTGTCCTGGCTGTGCTGGCTTTCTTTCGTACTGTTTAAATAGGAAGATTGTGTTTATGTACATTATAATCTGAGTACATTTTTGTAAAAAAAACATTTTGTGATATGGACATCTGAAGAACATTATGATAAAAGTAACTCACTTTTGTAATGCATTTCTGGGTGACTTCATTGTGTGTGTATAGTATAATTATGGATCAATTAAAACAACAAATCCATACACCAAGGTGTTTAGTTTACAATGTTAAACAACTCAAAATCCAACCATGGATGAATTTACACTAAGAATATTCTTCTCTAACAGAATACATTATTAATGGCAAAAATAACTAACAATACCAACAAATGCACAAACATCACATTGACAAGAATTAAGCTGCTCGAATAAAAACATCTTGCACACAAAGGCCTATAAACACCAACATACATTAGCCATAAAAAAAGTACCAAAATGGCTGATTACATTCATGAAAACACGTGACTCACACTTAATTAAAAGGCCAATAAAAATGTAACCATACGGGACAGATCCACAAATATACCAAACCAGAACAGGATAAATTGAGGACGCAAAATGGCCTGGTAAGCTCACAACTTCACAATACAAAGAAAAAAATACAGAACTTATTTTTTTTTAAAACACTGCAAATAAATAAATTCACACTTTAAATAATTTTTTTTTAAAAACATCGACAAGACATTTTATCCAACTAAGGTCAAAGAACATATGTAAACGCACAATAAATATAAAAAAAATAACTCACCATCCTGCCTAGGATGATCCAAATTCCGGACATTAGTCGCACCAACCACTTCTGGTGGAATAAGGGACTGCACAGGCTCCTCCCACTCCCGATACGACGCTCTAAAGGGCTGGCCACCCCCTGTTTGTCTGGCTGACTTAGCCTCCTTGGCCATCTTAGCCTTGACACGGCGCTTGATGTCGTAGAATCTCTTGCGACACGTGTCCTCGGTCCTCCTCACCACACCCTCACTGTTAACTGCCGCTACTACCTTCCCCCACAGAACATTTTTCCTGCGTGAAGGAACCTTGGCCGTATCATGGCCAAACAGCTGGCGATGATGGTGCATCAGCTCACGCACCAATGCAACATTCTCAGCATAGCTGAACTTCACATTGCGCCCCGTCTTTGTAGTGGTGCGTGGCTGTGGAGCAACAGCACCATCACTGTCATTCTCACTCGAGGCCGCAGCAGCAACCTCACCCTCCTCCACCTCACTAACCTCCTCCCTCTCACTCACCTCCTTTCTCTCACTCACCTCCTCCACCTCACTCACCTCCGCCACCTCACACTTCTGACTGCAACATATTACTGACAAACAACAAAGAACACTGAGAAATAATAAAACACAAAACACACTCCTCCACCAGGGGCGTATCTACCTATTGGCCAGGATGGCACTCGCCAGGGGAGCCAGCCGAGGTGGGGCGCTGTCCAGCTGTGCCACCCATGGCCATTAGGTAGATTAGAGTCAGGAACTATCCTCTTACCCCTGTGTAGTTACTCACCAACAGGGATGCCCAGTAACCATCACAGCATGTAGCAGTGGCAGCCACCGGCACCGCACCACACTGCAATCAAGGAACTCTACATGTGTGTATCTGACACTGAGGGGGTATGTGTGTATCTGGCTCTGTAGGGGCATATGTGTATTTCATACTGTGGGGGCATATATGTATCTGGCAGTGTGTGTATCTGATACTGTGGGGGCATATGTGTAACTGGTACTGTGGGGTCAGTGTGTGTATCGGACACTGTGGAGACAGTATGTATATCGGACACTGTGGGGACAGTATGTGTATCTGGCACTGTGGGGACAGTATGTGTATCTGGCACTGTGGGGACAGTATGTGTATCTGGCACTGTGGGGACAGTATGTGTATCTGGCACTGTGGGGACAGTATGTGTATCTGGCACTGTGGGGAAATATGTGTGTCTGAACTTGTGGGGGCATATGTGTGTCTGACACTGTGGGGGCATATGTGTGTCTGACACTATGGGGGCATATGTGCGTCTGGCAGTATATTGGGACAATAACTCAATGTGACACTATACTGGGACATTAAGTGTATCTAACACTGTACTGGGGACATTACGTGCATCTGGCACTGCACTACTGGGGTTATTATGTGTAATTGTCACTATACTAGGGGACATTATGTATATCTGACACTATACTGGGACATTAAGTGTATCTGACACTATACTGGGACATTAAGTGTATCTGATACTGGGACATTAAGTGTATCTAACACTATACTGGGGACATTATGTGCATCTGGCACTATACTGGCAAAATTACGTGCATCTGGCACTATACTGGGGGCATTATGTGCATCTGGCACTATACTGGAAAGTTATGTATATCTTACGCTATACTGGGGACATTATGTGCACTATACTGGCATAAGGAGCACTGCTGTGGGCATTGTGTGTAAGGCTGCCAAGTGTGTGTGTGTGTGTGTGTGTGTGTGTGTGTGTGTGTGTGTGTGTGATTATATATTTATAGTTTGATATCATAATATAAAATTGCAAGGCCACATCCACTTTCATAGAAGCGTGCCCATATATATGGGCACTACTGTGTGGCATAATGTGTATAAGGGGCACTACTGCATAACTTGAATAACGGACATTACTGTGCTGTGTAATGTGAGTAAGGAGCACTACTGTGTGGTGCCATTTGAATTGGGGTACTATTGAGTGACCATGCCTCTTTTTGGCATGCCAGTCTTTTACTTTGCCGGGGGCGCTCGGACCCCTAGATACACCCCTGTCCTCCACTACCACCACACACCACACACCAAACACACACACACACACACACACACACACACACACACACACACACACACAATGACAATAGACTGAAAAAAACACAAACACAATAAATGTAACAAACTTTAAATAAACTACACAAGTATGACAAGACTACTTACACACACAGTACAGCACTCAGCAATCGCAAAAATCCACCAAAAACTTCTAACAACTCTCCTATACCACAGACCACTTCCTCTCACCTCTCCACCAGCTAAACCCACGAGGTGCGGTCGGATTTTATAGTAATGAGCAAAGACACTCCTCCATCACAAACCCAACCAATCACAGATGAGTGACAAAAACGAAAGTCAGAAAAAAACGCGGCCGGGAACGGAAAAAATACTGACGATATAAAAAAAATATGAATTCGTAAAAACTACAAAAAACACGTCCGCAAAATACAAGTCGGCCGCATTCTAACTTGGAAAAAATACGAATGACATCGACATCGAAAAATACGAAAAATCAAAATACGACACCATAGTAAATGAGGCGTAACAAGGCCCTCATTCCGAGTTGATCGCTCGTTATTTTTCATCGCATCGCAGTGAAATTTCGCTTAGTGCGCATGCGCAATAGTCGCACTGCGACTGCGCCAAGTAACTTTGCTATGAAGATAGGATTTTTACTCACGGCATTTTCTTCGCTCCGGCGATCGTAGTGTGATTGACAGGAAATGGGTGTTACTGGGCGGAAACACGGCGTTTTAGGGGCGTGTGGATGAAAACGCTACCGTTTCCGGAAAAAACGCAGGAGTGGCCGGAGAAACGGGGGAGTGTCTGAGCGAACGCTGGGTGTGTTTCTGACGTCAATCCAGGAACGACAAGCACTGAACTGATCGCACAGGCAGAGTAAGTGTGGAGCTACTCTAAAACTGCTAAGTAGTTTGTGATCGCAATAATGCGAATACATCGGTCGCAATTTTAGGATGCTAAGATACACTCCCAGTAGGCGTAGGCTTAGCGTGTGTAACTCTGCTAAATTCGCCTTGCGACCGATCAACTCGGAATGAGGGCCCAAATTCAAAAAGTTGCAAATTCACACATTCGATGTCATTCATGATTCATCTCTCACCAAATCACTGTAATACGAATTTTAGTAAATATACCCCTTTGTGTATTAAACAAAGTTTGTGTACATTGAGCCATCAGAAAACAAAGGTTTCACTATTTCACTCTCACTCAAAATATTCCGTATTTCTGAATATTTGGATATGGGATACTCAACCTGTACTCATATGTAATGAGAGGCACCAGTTGGTAAGGACTCCATAAAGAACCAAAGAAACCTTTATGTGTTTCGCATCCATTGTTTACAAGTAAGCATTCATGTAAGCATCTATTCAAGTGTCACATCTATCACTACCTTGGGTGTTGACGTGAAAGAGGAAGGAAACCTGATACTGGATTGGGACTATTTCTACATCACCTCTTTTTTTTCTCAAACACCAACTGGGTGAAATTGAATATTTATACAGTATCATACTATCCTGTGATTTTTTATGTTTCTTTATATAAATTACCATTGGACATTCCATCATTGTGAAAACATCACACTGAGGATCGTGAAGAGTTTGGAACATTTTTGAGCGCAAGTGAGATTGTACCTTTTTCTTTTTGTCTACATTGAAAGACATAGTAATTAGCATTTCATGGCATCCTGAAAAAAAGTAATGACAATCTTACATTCGTGTGTGTTGGAAATGATGTGCATGCAGCTGTTGATACTTGATACTGCAGAGTTATATGAACACACACCAGCTGAGGACTCATACTATGAAGAGCCCAGTTACTTAACTATTGGTGCTGGTTGTTAGATAGCAGTTAAAGCCGTCACATGTACACTGGTGATTAAGTGGAGCTGGATCGGATTGGGGTTTCATACAGTTCACCAGCCAGAGAGTGTATGCTGCAAACGGGTAGCAGTGTATGGATGCTGGAACAGTTTATAGCAGGTATTAACTATTAACCAGGTTTCTTGTAGACGCTAACTAGGAGACTTCTGTCTCCCACCATATCACTTTACTCAGTAAAGCCAATGTGGTCCCTGCACATGCTCAGTAGAGATCTTGGTGGCCATCTTGGGATAGGGCATGAAGTCTCCCTGGAGGACAGGATAACTAGAGTTTGCACAGTACCACACTTCAACAGGGTGAGCCATTGGTGTAACTCCCGGAGGCAATGCAAGCTTCAGCCTCAGGGTGCCAGCTGTCAGGGGGGCACTGAGGAGGGAGTAAGTAGGAACAGTCCATACTGTGTAAATGCAGCCTATGCAAGTGACTGTGCGCCACAGGCAATGCGCAACCATTTAAAGATGCATTTACCCAAATTGTAGCACATTGATGAAGCTGCCCCCTCCTGGACTTCACCTGCCAGCACCAGGTATAGGTTAAAAGGGGGTTGGTGGGGTGCATGATGGGGTTGCTAAGGGGCGGTTCCTGGAGGCCATGCCTCCGGGTGGCCTGACAGAAGTTCCGCCACTGGTTTATGTTCACAGTGTTGCTGAACTTGTGGTCCTTCAGGTATGTTCTATTTATATAGAAGGCATGTTTTCTGATTTTCCCAACACAGTAGGAGATTTAATTGGAAGCGAGGTTTGGTGAAGTTAAAAAATCTCTATCTAAATCTAATTTTGGATTACCGCGGGTATGCACGCTCCCGATACCCGCGGTATCCAATTTAAAAAATGCAGGGTTTTCTGCGTGTTCAGTATAAAAAACAATAAGATATTCACCTCTCCAGGGGTCTCCGGTGGTCTCCGCAGTTCCCATGGTCTCCCCTCCATCTTCTTAATGGGGAGGTGGATGCTGGGAGTCACAGTGCTGCTGGGAGGCCCCCGGGCTACTGGGCAGACACAAGGGCTGCTGTGAGATGTAGTTCTCCCAGTGGCCGGCACTGGCAGGGTCACACACATACAGGGGCCCAGGGACCACACACACACACACACACGCACACACACACACACACACACACACACACACACACACACACACACAAACTAACACAGTCACAGACACTCATACACATTTATAAACACACACCTAACATACTCCTCCTGTAGAAGACCTGGGTTCAGACGCTGGATGAAAAGACACCGCTTCGGAAGGTGAGTAATTACTGACTAAGTAATCTAATTGGAAACTTCAAATTACTTCATTACAGTAGTCCACGGTTGTGGGGGGTGGGGATTGGCTTGAGTTGGTCAATGAAAATATGACCCCCCAGACTAAGAAAAAAAATTATTCACTGACTCCCGCTCCTCCTGCCTCCTCCAGTCCTGTCCTCTCCAAAAGAACAGCAACAGTACAGCTGAGCTGGACACACGTCACACGAGTTGACAACTGGTAGTAGTCATGGGGGCTCAGCTTCACTTCAAGTCCAGGCAGCTCAGGCACAGGCAGCAGCAGTCAGTCGACACAATGACACAGCAGCACAGTTCACTTCAAGTTAAGCAAATAGGCACTAATCTGGCAGCTTGGTTGGCTTGGCTCTTGCTGGCTAAAGGCTTGCTTGCTTTCTTGTAGCATTTGGGCTGGGTGGTGGTGGCACTGGCAGGCAGCAGCATCTGCAGGACTCAGTGGCACAGGACTCAGTGGCTGCACTCCCTCCTCCTCCCATCCCTCAGTCCTCAAAGCCCCCTGTACCCCTCAGAGTCTCGACTCCCAACTCTGGAAGCTACAATCTTGGGATTCAAATCCCGCTAAATTTAGGCCATAGTCCCGGGATCCCGCCGATCCTGATCCTCGGATCCTGATCTTGGGATTGGGCTCTACCCCGCAGTCTTGCTTTTTGGTAATGCAGATATTCCGTGACTTGAGTTCCTATGGGGTTTTATTTTATATTTCTCTGCATGGATTAGTTTGGATAATGAAGATTACAGGTTAAGTATATATGATTACCACTGCCCTTCAGAACAGATTAGGGGTAAAAACTAGAGATGAGCGGGTTCGGTTTCTTTGAATCCGAACCCGCACGAACTTCACTTTTTTTTTCACGGGTCCGAGCGACTCGGATCTTCCCGCCTTGCTCGGTTAACCCGAGCGCGCCCGAACGTCATCATGACGCTGTCGGATTCTCGCGAGACTCGGATTCTATATAAGGAGCCTCGCGTCGCCGCCATTTTCACACGTGCATTGAGATTGATAGGGAGAGGACGTGGCTGGCGTCCTCTCCATTAGAATAGATTAGAAGAGAGAGAGAGAGAGAGAGATTGTGCAGACAGAGTTTACCACAGTGACCAGTGCAGTTGTTGTTAAGTTAACTTTTATTTAATATATCCGTTCTCTGCTATATCCGTTCTCTGCCTGAAAAAAACGATACACAGCAGTCACACAGTGTGACTCAGTCTGTGTGCACTCAGCTCAGCCCAGTGTGCTGCACATCAATGTATAAAAGCTTATAATAATTGTGGGGGAGACTGGGGAGCACTGCAGGTTGTTATAGCAGGAGCCAGGAGTACATAATATTATATTAATTTAAAATTAAACAGTGCACACTTTTGCTGCAGGAGTGCCACTGCCAGTGTGACTAGTGGTGACCAGTGCCTGACCACCAGTATAGTAGTATATTGTTGTATACTATCTCTTTATCAACCAGTCTATATTAGCAGCAGACACAGTACAGTGCGGTAGTTCACGGCTGTGGCTACCTCTGTGTCGGCAGTCGGCACTCGGCAGGCAGTCCGTCCATCCATAATTGTATAATTATATACCACCTAACCGTGGTATTTTTTTTTCTTTCTTTATACCGTCGTCATAGTCATACTAGTTGTTACGAGTATACTACTATCTCTTTATCAACCAGTGTACAGTGCGGTAGTTCACGGCTGTGGCTACCTCTGTGTCGGCAGTCGGCAGGCAGTCCGTCCATCCATAATTGTATTATAATATATACCACCTAACCGTGGTTTTTTTTTCATTCTTTATACCGTCATAGTGTCATACTAGTTGTTACGAGTATACTACTATCTCTTTATCAACCAGTGTACAGTGCGGTAGTTCACGGCTGTGGCTACCTCTGTGTCGGCAGTCGGCAGGCAGTCCGTCCATCCATAATTGTATTATAATATATACCACCTAACCGTGGTTTTTTTTTCATTCTTTATACCGTCATAGTCAGTCATACTAGTTGTTACGAGTATACTACTATCTCTTTATCAACCAGTGTACAGTGCGGTAGTTCACGGCTGTGGCTACCTCTGTGTCGGCACTCGGCAGGCAGTCCGTCCATCCATAATTGTATTATAATATATACCACCTAACCGTGGTTTTTTTTTCATTCTTTATACCGTCATAGTGTCATACTAGTTGTTACGAGTATACTACTATCTCTTTATCAACCAGTGTACAGTGCGGTAGTTCACGGCTGTGGCTACCTCTGTGTCGGCAGTCGGCAGGCAGTCCGTCCATCCATAATTGTATTATAATATATACCACCTAACCGTGGTTTTTTTTTCATTCTTTATACCGTCATAGTGTCATACTAGTTGTTACGAGTATACTACTATCTCTTTATCAACCAGTGTACAGTGCGGTAGTTCACGGCTGTGGCTACCTCTGTGTCGGAACTCGGCAGGCAGTCCGTCCATCCATAATTGTATTATTATAATATATACCACCTAACCGTGGTTTTTTTTTCATTCTTTATACCGTCATAGTGTCATACTAGTTGTTACGAGTATACTACTATCTCTTTATCAACCAGTGTACAGTGCGGTAGTTCACGGCTGTGGCTACCTCTGTGTCGGCAGTCGGCAGGCAGTCCGTCCATCCATAATTGTATTATAATATATACCACCTAACCGTGGTTTTTTTTTCATTCTTTATACCGTCATAGTCAGTCATACTAGTTGTTACGAGTATACTACTATCTCTTTATCAACCAGTGTACAGTGCGGTAGTTCACGGCTGTGGCTACCTCTGTGTCGGCACTCGGCAGGCAGTCCGTCCATCCATAATTGTATTATAATATATACCACCTAACCGTGGTTTTTTTTTTCATTCTTTATACCGTCATAGTGTCATACTAGTTGTTACGAGTATACTACTATCTCTTTATCAACCAGTGTACAGTGCGGTAGTTCACGGCTGTGGCTACCTCTGTGTCGGCAGTCGGCAGGCAGTCCGTCCATCCATAATTGTATTATAATATATACCACCTAACCGTGGTTTTTTTTTCATTCTTTATACCGTCATAGTGTCATACTAGTTGTTACGAGTATACTACTATCTCTTTATCAACCAGTGTACAGTGCGGTAGTTCACGGCTGTGGCTACCTCTGTGTCGGAACTCGGCAGGCAGTCCGTCCATCCATAATTGTATTACAATATATACCACCTAACCGTGGTTTTTTTTTCATTCTTTATACCGTCATAGTCAGTCATACTAGTTGTTACGAGTATACTACTATCTCTTTATCAACCAGTGTACAGTGCGGTAGTTCACGGCTGTGGCTACCTCTGTGTCGGCACTCGGCAGGCAGTCCGTCCATCCATAATTGTATTATATACCACCTAACCGTGGTTTTTTTATACCACCTAACCATGGCAGTCCGTCCATAATTGTATACTAGTATCCAATCCATCCATCTCCATTGTTTACCTGAGGTGCCTTTTAGTTCTGCCTATAAAATATGGAGAACAAAAAAGTTGAGGTTCCAAAATTAGGGAAAGATCAAGATCCACTTCCACCTCGTGCTGAAGCTGCTGCCACTAGTCATGGCCGAGACGATGAAATGCCAGCAACGTCGTCTGCCAAGGCCGATGCCCAATGTCATAGTACAGAGCATGTCAAATCCAAAACACCAAATATCAGAAAAAAAAGGACTCCAAAACCTAAAATAAAATTGTCGGAGGAGAAGCGTAAACTTGCCAATATGCCATTTACCACACGGAGTGGCAAGGAACGGCTGAGGCCCTGGCCTATGTTCATGGCTAGTGGTTCAGCTTCACATGAGGATGGAAGCACTCAGCCTCTCGCTAGAAAACTGAAAAGACTCAAGCTGGCAAAAGCACCGCAAAGAACTGTGCGTTCTTTGAAATCCCAAATCCACAAGGAGAGTCCAATTGTGTCGTTTGCGATGCCTGACCTTCCCAACACTGGACGTGAAGAGCATGCGCCTTCCACTATTTGCATGCCCCCTGCAAGTGCTGGAAGGAGCACCCGCAGTCCAGTTCCTGATAGTCAGATTGAAGATGTCAGTGTTGAAGTACACCAGGATGAGGAGGATATGGGTGTTGCTGGCGCTGGGGAGGAAATTGACCAGGAGGATTCTGATGGTGAGGTGGTTTGTTTAAGTCAGGCACCCGGGGAGACACCTGTTGTCCGTGGGAGGAATATGGCCGTTGACATGCCAGGTGAAAATACCAAAAAAATCAGCTCTTCGGTGTGGAGGTATTTCACCAGAAATGCGGACAACAGGTGTCAAGCCGTGTGTTCCCTTTGTCAAGCTGTAATAAGTAGGGGTAAGGACGTTAACCACCTCGGAACATCCTCCCTTATACGTCACCTGCAGCGCATTCATAATAAGTCAGTGACAAGTTCAAAAACTTTGGGTGACAGCGGAAGCAGTCCACTGACCAGTAAATCCCTTCCTCTTGTAACCAAGCTCACGCAAACCACCCCACCAACTCCCTCAGTGTCAATTTCCTCCTTCCCCAGGAATGCCAATAGTCCTGCAGGCCATGTCACTGGCAAGTCTGACGAGTCCTCTCCTGCCTGGGATTCCTCCGATGCATCCTTGCGTGTAACGCCTACTGCTGCTGGCGCTGCTGTTGTTGCCGCTGGGAGTCGATGGTCATCCCAGAGGGGAAGTCGTAAGCCCACTTGTACTACTTCCAGTAAGCAATTGACTGTTCAACAGTCCTTTGCGAGGAAGATGAAATATCACAGCAGTCATCCTACTGCAAAGCGGATAACTGAGTCCTTGACAACTATGTTGGTGTTAGACGTGCGTCCGGTATCCGCCGTTAGTTCACAGGGAACTAGACAATTTATTGAGGCAGTGTGCCCCCGTTACCAAATACCATCTAGGTTCCACTTCTCTAGGCAGGCGATACCGAGAATGTACACGGACGTCAGAAAAAGACTCACCAGTGTCCTAAAAAATGCAGTTGTACCCAATGTCCACTTAACCACGGACATGTGGACAAGTGGAGCAGGGCAGGGTCAGGACTATATGACTGTGACAGCCCACTGGGTAGATGTATGGACTCCCGCCGCAAGAACAGCAGCGGCGGCACCAGTAGCAGCATCTCGCAAACGCCAACTCTTTCCTAGGCAGGCTACGCTTTGTATCACCGCTTTCCAGAATACGCACACAGCTGAAAACCTCTTACGGCAACTGAGGAAGATCATCGCGGAATGGCTTACCCCAATTGGACTCTCCTGTGGATTTGTGGCATCGGACAACGCCAGCAATATTGTGTGTGCATTAAATATGGGCAAATTCCAGCACGTCCCATGTTTTGCACATACCTTGAATTTGGTGGTGCAGAATTTTTTAAAAAACGACAGGGGCGTGCAAGAGATGCTGTCGGTGGCCAGAAAAATTGCGGGACACTTTCGGCGTACAGGCACCACGTACAGAAGACTGGAGCACCACCAAAAACTACTGAACCTGCCCTGCCATCATCTGAAGCAAGAAGTGGTAACGAGGTGGAATTCAACCCTCTATATGCTTCAGAGGTTGGAGGAGCAGCAAAAGGCCATTCAAGCCTATACAATTGAGCACGATATAGGAGATGGAATGCACCTGTCTCAAGTGCAGTGGAGAATGATTTCAACGTTGTGCAAGGTTCTGATGCCCTTTGAACTTGCCATACGTGAAGTCAGTTCAGACACTGCCAGCCTGAGTCAGGTCATTCCCCTCATCAGGCTTTTGCAGAAGAAGCTGGAGGCATTGAAGAAGGAGCTAACACGGAGCGATTCCGCTAGGCATGTGGGACTTGTGGATGCAGCCCTTAATTCGCTTAACAAGGATTCACGGGTGGTCAATCTGTTGAAATCAGAGCACTACATTTTGGCCACCGTGCTCGATCCTAGATTTAAAGCCTACCTTGGATCTCTCTTTCCGGCAGACACAGGTCTGCTGGGGTTGAAAGACCTGCTGGTGACAAAATTGTCAAGTCAAGCGGAACGCGACCTGTCAACATCTCCTCCTTCACATTCTCCCGCAACTGGGGGTGCGAGGAAAAGGCTCAGAATTCCGAGCCCACCCGCTGGCGGTGATGCAGGGCAGTCTGGAGCGACTGCTGATGCTGACATCTGGTCCGGACTGAAGGACCTGACAACGATTACGGACATGTCGTCTACTGTCACTGCATATGATTCTCTCAACATTGATAGAATGGTGGAGGATTATATGAGTGACCGCATCCAAGTAGGCACGTCACACAGTCCGTACTTATACTGGCAGGAAAAAGAGGCAATTTGGAGGCCCTTGCACAAACTGGCTTTATTCTACCTAAGTTGCCCTCCCACAAGTGTGTACTCCGAAAGAGTGTTTAGTGCCGCCGCTCACCTTGTCAGCAATCGGCGTACGAGGTTACATCCAGAAAATGTGGAGAAGATGATGTTCATTAAAATGAATTATAATCAATTCCTCCGCGGAGACATTGACCAGCAGCAATTGCCTCCACAAAGTACACAGGGAGCTGAGATGGTGGATTCCAGTGGGGACGAATTGATAATCTGTGAGGAGGGGGATGTACACGGTGATATATCGGAGGGTGAAGATGAGGTGGACATCTTGCCTCTGTAGAGCCAGTTTGTGCAAGGAGAGATTAATTGCTTCTTTTTTGGGGGGGGTCCAAACCAACCCGTCATATCAGTCACAGTCGTGTGGCAGACCCTGTCACTGAAATGATGGGTTGGTTAAAGTGTGCATGTCCTGTTTTGTTTATACAACATAAGGGTGGGTGGGAGGGCCCAAGGATAATTCCATCTTGCACCTCTTTTTTCTTAAGAACAAAGTTGTGGATCTGCACCAGCTTTACAATTAAGTGAACAAGCCTGTTCCACAGGTGAAACGTACGTCAGAACAAGGACGTCCAGACAGTGACGTCTCTGCGGCTTCGCCCTCTCCGGAACGGGCGGCCGCACGGTCTCAGACCTCGGAGCACGGTCAGCTTCGTTTAGCAGGTTACACCGATCGGCTGCCGGGACACTCACATCTCCGGAAGCGGTAACTGTATATGCTACATTTGTACTTCAGTAGCGCTACAGACTTTCAATTTGGTCTAATTACTCTAATGCCTGCTCCATATGTACTGTATATGCTACATCTGTACTTCAGTAGCGCTAAAGACCTTTAATTTGGGTCTAATTACTCTAAATGCCTGCTCCACATGTATATTTAGGAATGAACCTATTAATTTCTAATTAAGGAATAACATTGTAAGCACATGGAAAAATAAGACTTTCATTTATACCTTCTCATTTTTCTAATTTTTTCCATCTTTTTCAATTCTTTTTCATTATTATTTTTTCATTTTTTTCATTTTTTTCATTTTTTACGTATTTTTTCATAAGGATTTAAATTGTAAGTTGCCAATACCAACATTGCAATCATTATTCCCACATGGGGACAAAGGCAACATTTTTTGCTGTTCGCATTTAATGTTTGCCACTTTGTATTTATTTCAGCAAGCTTACAGGATGCAAAACTCACACAGGAGGTAGAAATTTTATTAACCGTGTCAGTATTAAAAAAGGACACTTATACCTTTATGTTGTGGGACTTGACAAATCCAGTACCCACGGTTACCACCAATTAGGAATTGCATGATCATTTGTAATTATCTCTAATTAGAGAAAAGAGAACGTTTGTCATCAAGTTTGTGCAACCCAATCAAAGTTCATTGCCTATTTACAGTGGACACTCTCAAAGTGGCAACCCCCAACCCTTCAGGTTTCAATTTATTTATTTATTTATTTATCCACAGTCATTAAGCAATTATCACACCAGTCCTATTGATTGGAACTCCTTAGTGGATTATTTAATTTTCAAAGTAACCCAACAAATACTTAAATTCCTGATACAATTGGCCCACGGCCATACTATCCTGAATGCGCCCGATCACGTCCGATCTTGGAAGCTAAGCAGGTTTGGCCTGGTCAGTACGTGGATGGGAGACCTCCAGGGAATACTAGGTGCTGTGGGCCTTTTTCCTATCAGGAAAATCCTATCTTATCCTCTCTTCTTGTTTTCTCAAAGCTTACTAGATATTCCGATTGGTCTGTGACCCATATATACTGTTTCTTTCAAATAATTATACCATAATTATATCTACATCTACATTTTCACCTGTTATATCTAGAACCATATTTGGTACAACGGCAATCTAGATAAAATCAATTGTTATACTATTATTCACTTTTTGTTCACCCAAGCGAATTTTAATAAGATAATCAATAAAAGCTAATTTTTAATCCTTTTTGAGGTAGGACTCTAAGGGGTCACCTCCTCAACCATATACTCCTTTCACATTCTTTTCTATATCCAATTAATGAGTGCTTCCACACAAGGTTATTTTGTCTTTCTCTTGTTTGTTGACCTCTTTTTTCTTTTCTTTTTCTTTGCATCATGTGCTGATTGGGGAGGGTTTTTTGGAAGGGACATCCTGCGTGACACTGCAGTGCCACTCCTAGATGGGCCCGGTGTTTGTGTCGGCCACTAGGGTCGCTAATCTTACTCACACAGCTACCTCATTGCGCCTCTTTTTTTCTTTGCGTCATGTGCTGTTTGGGGAGGGTTTTTTGGAAGGGACATCCTGCGTGACACTGCAGTGCCACTCCTAGATGTGCCCGGTGTTTGTGTCGGCCACTAGGGTCGCTAATCTTACTCACACAGTCAGCTACCTCATTGCGCCTCTTTTTTTCTTTGCGTCATGTGCTGTTTGGGGAGGGTTTTTTGGAAGGGCCATCCTGCGTGACACTGCAGTGCCACTCCTAGATGGGCCCGGTGTTTGTGTCGGCCACTAGGGTCGCTAATCTTACTCACACAGCTACCTCATTGCGCCTCTTTTTTTCTTTGCGTCATGTGCTGTTTGGGGAGGTTTTTTTGGAAGGGACATCCTGCGTGACACTGCAGTGCCACTCCTAGATGGGCCCGGTGTTTGTGTCGGCCACTAGGGTCGCTTATCTTACTCACACAGCGACCTCGGTGCAAATTTTAGGACTAAAAATAATATTGTGAGGTGTGAGGTATTCAGAATAGACTGAAAATGAGTGTAAATTATGGTTTTTGAGGTTAATAATACTTTGGGATCAAAATGACCCCCAAATTCTATGATTTAAGCTGTTTTTTAGTGTTTTTGGAAAAAAACACCTGAATCCAAAACACACCCGAATCCGACAAAAATAATTCGGTGAGGTTTTGCCAAAACGCGTTCGAACCCAAAACACGGCCGCGGAACCGAACCCAAAACCAAAACACAAAACCCGAAAAATTTCAGGCGCTCATCTCTAGTAAAAACAAATTACAATATATAAGCCCATAGTTTACTACTTTTTGTCTTTCCTCTGGATATCAAGGTAGGTCTCAGTGGGATGGATGTGGCTTTGTGAATTCTGCCATGTTATTCTGGTCTGGCTGCTGCAATGTAATTAAAAGGGCAGATGTGACAAGTAGTTATCTGCTGTCAAAATCTATATTTCTATGTTGATGACACTTTTTGCAACATTATGTCGCAGGGGAGGGGCTGCGATGGTGCAGGACATATTGCATTATCACACCTAGTGCCGCGTCAATGGAGAAGTGGGCCCATATATGAAGGTTCTGTACTCTCCCTGTACCTGGAATTTCTTGGAGAGTAGGAATGTCATGGTTGCACATATATTTTTTCAAATGATACATTAAAATGGGCACAACTAAACATTACTTTATTAACTAAATGCACCAGTATGTACCATTATTTATTTAATAATGAAACATGACCAACATTTGTAGTTCTCGCTACTTTGGCACTACATATTACAGTATGCATTTGCTCACCAGTGCATGCTGGCACTTGTAGAGCCACCACAGTGGACTCTGTGGGCCTAATTCAGACCTGATCGCTGTTGTGCGAAATTGCACAGCAGCCGATATGGAATTACTGTGCATGCGTATGCACCGCAATGTGCAGGCGCGAGCTCAAACAGCGTCAAAATCGTGCTAAAATTTTGCTCGCTAGGCGTACGCAAGGTGATTGACAAATTTGTAGAGGGCTGCGCTCAGATAGTCGCCGCCCATAGAGAGTGAAAACCCACCCCGTGCATGTGTGGGAATGCATGCGTATGCCGTGCGAAAACTTCGTCAGACAGCGGACATCTGCAAATCCGTTCATAACTCACTCACCATCTAATGATTTTTCCAGTGTGTGCAGATTGTGTGCAGCCCAGGACTTACTCCTACAGTGCGATGAGAACAGGATGACCGGGGCCAAAGCTGACGTCACACACCCTCCCTAAAAACGCTTGGGAACGCCTGTGTTTTCCCTGACACTCCCAGAAAATGGTTAGTTACCACCCACAAACGGCCAGTTCCTGTCAATCACCTTGCAAATGCCTGTGCGTTCAAAATTTTCGCGTCATCCTGTCGCTGTCCGGCAATGCCTGTTGTTCTTTGCCGACCGCGCATGTGCATTGCGGTACATATGCATGCGCAGTCTATTGCTGATCGCCCGCTGTGTGAAAATGCACTACAGTGATCAGGTCTGAATCTCCCCCCAAAGTCACAAATCTATTTAAAAAAAGTTTCGATATGAGAGGCCGCGCCTATTCCTCCCTACAACTGCCCCACCACCCTGTGTACAATATTAAATCTAAACATTTGTACGAACCGAGGGTGCACATAAAAAATGGGGTGTGACCTTGCTAAAATTGATGTGACCTTGCAGGAAAAGACTACCTTACACCCCAGTTTTGCACCCCGCACCCCGCAGATGTTGGCCACCACAGGAAAAAGGAGATTTATGGTAGACTTACCATTGTTAAATCTCTTTCTGTGAGGTACATTGGTTCCACAGGGAAACATCGGGGTGTAGAGATGGATCTTGATCCAGGCACCAACATGCTAAAGCTTTAGACTGTCCCAGAATGCATTTTGGGGCCTCCTCTATAACCCCGCCTCCAGGCATTGTGAGCTCAGTTTCGTTAACCAGTCCAATGCAGGAGCAGGTAAAAGAGAAGGTAGATGTTAGTCACATAGAACCACGTTCTCACGACAGGAGAAGGGACTAGTGGCTAATGCCATACAAACCCATAGAAGCTAGGTGCGTCAGGGCATGCGCCCTGTGGAACCAATGTACCTTGCAGAAAGAGATTTAACAAAGGTAAATCGACCATAAATCTCCTTTTCTGCAGCGGGGTACATTGGATACCATAGGGAAACATCGGGGATGTCCTAAAGCAGTTCCTAATGGGAGAAGGCGTGCCGTAGCGGGTATGAGAACCCAGCGCCCAAAGGTAGCATCCTGGTAGGCAGACGTATCAAAGGCATAGAACCTAATGAACGTGTTCACTGAAGACCACGTAGCCGCCTTACACAATTGTTTAGCGGACGCGCCACGGCAGGCCACCCAAGAAGGTCCAACAGATCGAGTAGAATGGGCTTTAATAGCAGCAGGAGCTGGAAGACCAGCCTGTGCATATGCCTGTGCAATCACCATTCTAATCCATCTGGCCAATGTTTGTTTGTTTGCAGGCCAGACACATGTAATGTCCTTAATTATTAGTCCCAAATAAGATCACTTGCTTCGCTTGGACTGTTCCTTCTTCTAAAAGTTCATTCCTCTTCAAGTTAATTTTCTTATGTGACGATGTAGTTCATAAAGAGAAAGAAATGGCGTATATAGTGTAGTATTTTAGGCTCAAAATTGAATTTATTCAATGAAAAAAAGGTTTCTGCCCTGAGGAAGAGTTGAGAACTCGAAACGCGTTGGCGGCATCCAGTGATCCTTTACCTGTACTTAGAACCAGAGGGGAACCTTGCCAGGTCCAGCGGTCAGCAGTTTGCGTGAAGGGAGGAGGGAGGAATTCCGGAACCTTCCGATTATACTTTCTTCATTGCTCCATGCTGGGAGCTTGACACGGTACGGTTCCAATTTTATCAGAGAGTGGAGTTATCATTTTAATTGGATAAAAATATATTTTATGCCTTTTTTTCATTGAATAAATTCAATTTTGAGCCTAAAATACTACACTATATACGCCATTTCTTTCTCTTTATGAACTACATCGTCACATAAGAAAATTAACTTGAAGAGGAATGAACTTTTAGAAGAAGGAACAGTCCAAGCGAAGCAAGTGATCTTATTTGGGACTAATAATTAAGGACATTACATGATCTCTAGAAAGTGGTAGCGCCTAAAGGTGTATTCAATATTTGTTGTTGTGTATTAGCCTTTCCGGTGATTGGGAGTCACCAGAATACACCTTGGGCTGCTTTATTCCCATTGAGCGCTATTTTCTATTCCACTCGTATATATCTCGTGCAGGCCAGACACGTTTGTGAAAACCAAAAAGTACAAAAAGGGTATCTGACCTCCTAATGGAGGCAGTCCTCTCTACATAAACACGGAGAGCCTGTACCACATCCAAAGACCGCTCTTTGGATGGCAAACCAGAAGAGATGTAGGCCGGAATCACAATCTCTTGGTTAAGGTGAAAAGATGACACCACCTTAGAAATAAGGTGTAATATCAGAAAGGGTGGATGACAGGACAGAGCACCTAAGTCTGACACCCTTCTAGCAGAGGCAATAGCCAGTAGGAACAGGACCTTGATCGTGAGCCATTTAAGGTCCACTGTCTCAAGAGCTTCAAATGGAGACTCTTGTAGGGCATTCAGAACAACAGACAGATCCCATGGAGCCACAGGAGGGACATAGGGAGGCTGAATCCGTAAAACACCCTGAGTGAAAGTATGAACGTCAGGAATAGAAGAAAGTTTTCTCTGAAACCAAACCGACAAGGAAGAGATATGAACCTTGAGGGAGGCCAGACAAAGGCCTAAGTCGAGGCCTTGTAGCAAAAAAGCCAGAAGTCTGTAAGTACTGAATTCGTAAGCATCGTAATTCTTAGTAGCACACCAGGTGAAGTAAGAATTCCAGACCCTTTAATAAATCCACACAGAAGCCGGTTTGCGGGCCTTCATCATAGTATGGATAACCACCTCGGAGAATCCTTTGGCCCTCAGGAGTGAAGCTTCAAGAGCCACGCCGTCAAAGCCACTCTGGCCAAGTCCGGGTAGACACAAGGGCCCTGAACGAGGAGGTCTGGGAGCTGAGGAAGTAGAAGAGGATGCTCTATCGACAGACCCTGTAGGTCTGAAAACCAATGCCGTCTGGGCCACGCTGGAGCGACTAGAAGTAGTTTTCCTCCTTCTTGTTTGAACTTCCACAGTACCCTGGGCAGGAGTGACACTGGAGGGAACACGTAAGACAGCCGAAAGTTCTATGGAATTTGCAGTGCATCCACGAACGCTGCTTGAGGATCCCTGGTTCTTGATCTGAAGACTGGAACTTTGTGATTGTGTTGAGATGCAATCAGGTCTACATCTGGTAGACCCCACTTGTCCACTAGGAGTTGAAAGACTTCTAGATGAAGACTTCACTCTCTGGCGTGCACATCCTGATGACTGAGGAAATCTGCTTCCCAGTTGAGGACTACCGGAATGAACACTGCCAATATTGCTGGCAGATGGCGTTCCGCCAACAAAGGATTGTTGACACTTCCATCATTGCCATGCGGCTTCGAGTGCCGCCTTGATGGTTTATGTGCGCCACCATGGTAGTGTTGTCTGACCGTACTTGAACAGGCCTGTTCTGTATCAGAGGCAGGGCGAGAGACAAAGCATTGAACACTGCCCGCAATTCCAGAATGTTTATCAGGAGGAGTGATTCCTCCTTGGTCCACCGACCCTGGAAAGAGTGTTGCTCCAACACCGCACCCCAACCCCTCAGACTGGCGTCTGTAGTCAGTATGACCCAGTTGGGGATCCAGAAGGGATGACCCCTGCTCAACTGCTGGTCCTGTAGCCACCAGGCCAGTGACAGACGAACCTCCGGAGTCAAATAGATCATGTGAGACCTGATTCGATGAGGCAGGCTGTCCCACTTGGAAAGGATTAAACTCTGCAGAGGGTGGGAATGATATTGAGCATACTCTACCATGTCGAAAGATGACACCATGAGGCGTAGTACTTGTATTGCCGAGTGTATATACACTCTTGGGCGAGAGAGGAAGTGCCTTATCCTGTCCTGAAGTTTCAGGACCTTCTCTGGAGACAGAAACAGCCGTTGACTGTGTGTGTCCAGCAGTGCCCAGAGGTGACAGAGGTACCGGCACTGTCACTCCTGTATCCGGGAGGGAACGCACAACCAGTTGTAGATCTTGCGCCTTCAATGGATCTGAAGGAATAACCATTGTGCAGAACTGGCGAACGGGACGGTTCTTGAAAGAGATTGCGTTCCCGTGAGCGACAACTTCTTGCGTCCATGCATCTGAAGTGGTCTTTAACCAAACCTGGGTGAATCGTAGTAGTTGGCTTCCTACCCAGGGGGAGACCCGCCCCATCATGCAGCATGCTTGTCTTGTTTATAAGCAGGCTGATGGGCAGCCCAGGATTGTTTTGCCTTGGGCTTAGTGGTTTTGGGAGCATGAGATTGTCTCGGGTATGCCTGACCCTTTGCTTTCCCTTGAGGCCGAAAGGAGTGAAAAGTGGAACCTTTTGCCTTCTGTGCAGAAGGATTAGTATTCGGGAGTAATGCAGTCTTAGCAGCCGCTAAGTCAGTCACATTCTTACTGAGATCTTCCCCAAATAGGATGTCTCCCTTAAAAGGGAGTACCTCCAAGGTCTTTCTGGAGTCCAGGTCCTCCTTCCACGACCTCAACCTCAGAATACGGTGAGTCAGGATGGACGTAGTCGATGCCTTGGCCGCCAACACACCTGCCTCAGAGGATGCCTCCTGAATGTAATAGGTGACGGTGGTAATATGAGACCGGTATTGTCTGGCAGTGTCAGATATATCCTGAGGAAGCTCTTCCTCTATTGCCTGAACCCATACTTCAATTCCTTTTGCAGCCCAGGAGGCTGCTATAGTGGGTCTATATACAGCACCTGTAAGGGAGTAAATGGTCTTCAGGCAACCTTCCACACGCTTATCTGTCAGTTCTTTCAGTGAGGTGACAGAGGTGACATGTAGGGTAGATGACACCACGAAACGGGTGACATGTGAATCCACCGGCTATGAATTTTCTCATTTGTTACACAACTCAGAAGGGAGAGGATAATGAGCCACCATCTTTTTAGATAGGGAGAATTTCTTTCCTGGCGAAGACCAGGGTTCTTGACGTATGTCAACTAAATGGTCAGAATGCGGTAATAATGTTTTCTCCGGTTGGGTCCACAGGTTATCCACAGGATAACATTGGGATACGCAAGAGCGTCAGCGGATTAGCACCAAATCGATCACGAGCTTTGTGGCCTCCCAGGATGCACCAGGCTCGTCCATATAATCCCGCCCACCGACTCAGTCAAATCAGTTTTTTGTTTGGTGCGGCAGGAGTCGGACCATGGTCACAGGGCTGCTGTGTTTGGCAGCCCTAAGAGCTTTTTTTCATTTATTTTTATAGTCTTACCTTTTTTTGAGTGAACTTTCCTAACAGTGTCTTACACGCATATTGGAAAGAGTCGCTCCAACAACTCTCTCCCGGGTCGCAACAACGCTTACCCACGGTACAAGTGCTGTCTCGACGGGTGTCTGTGTCGGATGTTGCTAGCAGGTCCAGCAGACGTAACCAGGCTGTGGCCGGAGCACAGGGAGAAGGTAAGGCATCGGTTCCGCTTAGAGGGGGAATACGGACACAGCCGCACTGATTTGGGAGGAGACTACCAAACAGTAGCTGGTGCGCCACCACCACAGGTGCTCTAGCGCTAGGCTTTAGTGATCAGAAGGCGCCAGGAATAGTTTGAGGCTGCGATCCCTAGGGTTGATGCCAGCAGTGGGGAGTCAGACGCTTTCCTGGTCGCCCCTTTCCCCAGTTCATGACCGAGCGTCTCTCACCATGAACTGATTGCCTCACTGCTGTCTCAGACGCTACCACGAAGGAACTCAGTCGCAGCATGGTGCTGCGTCTGTATACACTAAAGTTTGACCGCTAAGAGACTGGGTCACAGACAGAGTGTCTGCATGCACTAACGTTCACTGAGCGTCTGTGCCCAATAAAAATACTGGAGCGGCTGTGTACACTAGTAGCGTCTGGATCCACTCAGCGGTTTGCTAACGTATTGAGAAGTTCGGTAGACTTCTTAGAAAGCAGCCACTAACCCCTATTACACACTGTAACTGAAGCCGCTGCGGCCGCTGTAATAAATCCTTTACCTACGTACTCTGTCCCCAGTTAGCGTACACAGTCTCGTACTGTGCACGCACTTTGCGTACACACGCCGGAATAGCCATGCAGCTTACACTCAGTGCATACACACAGACCGACACGCTGAGAGCACGAGGCAGCTCTAGGTGTGGCAATTACACTATACAAACGCTCAACAGAAACTGAATGCGACACCAGTATTTGATTGTAAGTTGTGGTCCAAAGCAGCAACAAGTAATAATATATTTGAAAAAGGGGGTTACAATAAGTTACAATATAAATGGTACAACACAATACAATTCAATCACAGAGAGAGAGTCACACCCAATGATAAGTACGCTTTGTCGTTTGCTCCACCCGGATCCGGTCCCCAGTCGTCTGGCGAGACGACCTATGAGAATTTTAAAAAAGCAGAGAAAGAGTGACCGGCCCAGGTGCAAGGTTTATATACCCTTGCCAAAAATACAATACAATGGGGTTGTATGCTCTCCACCGATTGGTTGGAGGGATGGTCGTTTACAGTACAGGAGAGGTCATTGGTTGGTTTGAAGAGATGGGCGATGCCTTGATCCAGGGGTGTGTACAGCTGGTCAGCTCTGGATTCCCGCCGCATACCAAGTACATAATAAACACAAATATACCTTTAATCTGCCTTTGCGAATAACTATTCGCAACGACATGCAATCTTCTCCAAACCAACACCGGATTATTACTCATAATTATCCAAACACGTAGATACCATGCATGATGCTCTGATCAGTTACTGTCCCCTTGCATACTGTAAAGGTGTATAATTCCCTTGTTGTGCCTTGTAAATAAGTAAAAGTTGCATGAGGGGAAAGGGGAGACTATATGTAATGTGTGTACTAAGTTTGGGAAATATGTAATGTGTGACAGATATTTCCATGTTCATTAGGTTACTTTGTTATGTTATCTCCAGGCAACATGATCCTACACATGAAATGACCAACCATTCTCAAGATACACATATATATATATATATATATATATTTATAAGTGTTTCCCTACTATTATATCTATCTTTCAAAGGTTTTCTAGACTGCAGGCTGCCTGTAGTTAATAATTTGCAACCACAGGCTTGTGTGTATCTATTGGGATATTTGTCTCCCATTGTTCTGGCCCCCACCAAACGATGACTTGTTCGGTTTGTGTTTGTCTTTCTTCACAGACCAGGGGTCTGCTCAAACATTGGAGTGAACAAGACATTGGGGTATATTTACTAGGGTCCCGATTTTGACCGAGATGCCGTTTTTTCATCAAAGTGTCATCTCGGTAATTTACTAAACTCAAATCACGGCAGTGATGAGGGCATTCATATTTTTTGGGTAGTCCATGAAAATAATTACGAATGAATACACCATCGGTCAAAACGCGGCTGTTTAAGTATGAATCTCGGTCATTTACTAAGAAGTGCAAAGCAAAAAAAAATAAAACACTGCCGTGAAAAATTACAACTCGTAAAAAAGTGGTAAAAAAAAAACAGACCTGCTTTTTTAATCCGTGATTGTATAGGCATGCAGGGATCCATGAGATCCGTGCATGTATATCAGTGGGAAGGGGTGGGAAAGTGGTTATTTTCTAAAAAAAAATTGCGTGGGGTCCCCCCTCCTAAGCATAACCAGCCTCGGGCTCTTTGAGCCGATCCTGGTTGCAGAAATATGGGGAAAAAATTGACAGGGGTTCCCCCATATTTAAGCAACCAGCATCGGGCTCTGCGCCTGGTCCTGGTTCCAAAAATACGGGGGACAAAAAGAGTAGGGGTCCCCCGTATTTTTAAAACCAGCACCGGGCGCCACTAGCTGGACAGATAATGCCACAGCCGGGGGTCACTTTTATATAGTGCCCTGCGGCCGTGGCATCAAATATCCAACTAGTCACCCCTGGCCGGGGTACCCTGGGGGAGTAGGGACCCCTTCAATCAAGGGGTCCCCCCCCCAGCCTCCCAAGGGCCAGGGGTGAAGCCCAAGGCTGTCCCCCCCATCCAATTGGCTGCGGATGGGGGGCTGATAGCCTTTTGTGAAAATGAAAAGATATTGTTTTTAGTAGCAGTACTACAAGGCCCAGCAAGCCTCCCCCGCATGCTGGTACTTGGAGAGCCACAAGTACCAGCATGCGGCGGAAAAACGGGCCCGCTGGTACCTGTAGTACTACTACTAAAAAAATACCCAAAAAAAGACAAGACACACACACCTTGAAAGTAAAGATTTATTACATACATCCACACAAACATACAAACATACTTACCTATGGCCCCACGCAGGTCGGTCCTCTTCTCCAGTAGAACCCAAGGGGTACCTGTTGAATAAATTATACTCACCAGCTCCAGGGTCCCAGGCTCCTCGTAGCATCCATTTGTAATCCACGTACTTGAATAAAATAAAAAAAACGGACACCCGAGCCACGCACTGAAAGGGGACCCATGTTTGCACATGGGTCCCCTTTCCCCGACTGCCAGAAACCCACTCTGACTTCTGTCTAAGTGGGTTTCTTCAGCCAATCAGGGAGCGCCACGTTGTAGCACCCTCCTGATCGGCTGTGTGCTCCTGTACTGACTGACAGGCAGCACGCGGCAGTGTTACAATGTAGCGCCTATGCGCTCCATTGTAACCAATGGTGGGAACTTTCTGCCCTGCGGTTGACCGAAAGTGACCTCACCGCTGAGCAGAAAGTTCCCACCATTGGTTACAATGGAGAGCATAGGCGCTACATTGTAACACTGCCGTGTGCCGCCTGTCAGTCAGTACAGGAGCACACAGCCGATCAGGAGGGTGCTACAACGTGGCGCTCCCTGATTGGCTGAAGAAACCCACTTAGACAGAAGTCAGAGTGGGTTTCTGGCAGTCGGGGAAAGGGGACCCATGTGCAAACATGGGTCCCCTTTCAGTGCGTGGCTCGGGTGTCCGTTTTTTTATTTTATTCAAGTACCTGGATTACAAATGGATGCTACGAGGAGCCTGGGACCCTGGAGCTGGTGAGTATAATTTATTCAACAGGTACCCCTTGGATTCTACTGGAGAAGAGGACCGACCTGCGTGGGGCCATAGGTAAGTATGTTTGTATGTTTGTGTGGATGTATGTAATAAATCTTTACTTTCAAGGTGTGTGTGTCTTGTCTTTTTTGGGGTATTTTTTTAGTAGTAGTACTACAGGTACCAGCGGGCCCGTTTTTCTGCTGCATGCTGGTACTTGTGGTTCTCCAAGTACCAGCATGCGGGGGAGGCTTGCTGGGCCTTGTACTACTGCTACTAAAAACAATATCTTTTCATTTTCACAAAAGGCTATCAGCCCCCCATCCGCAGCTAATTGGATGGGGGGGGACAGCCTCGGGCTTCACCCCTGGCCCTTGGGTGGCTGGGGGGGGGATCCCTTGATTGAAGGGGTCCCCACTCCCCCAGGGTACCCCGGCCAGGGGTGACTAGTTGGATTTTTGATGCCACGGCCGCAGGGCACTATATAAAAGTGACCCCCGGCTGTGGCATTATCTGTCCAGCTAGTGGAGCCCGGTGCTGGTTTTAAAAATACGGGGGACCCCTACGCTTTTTGTCCCCCGTATTTTTGGAACCAGGACCAGGCGCAGAGCCCGATGCTGGTTGCTTAAATATGGGGGAACCCATGTCATTTTTTTCCCCATATTTCTGCAACCAGGATTGGCTCAAAGAGCCCGAGGCTGGTTATGCTTAGGAGGGGGGACCCCACGCAATTTTTTTTTAAGTTTTACAGTGTTTATTTAAAAAAAATGAACCCCAGCACGGATCACACAGATCCGGCCGAGATTCATTTTGAAAAAGTCGGCAGTGTTTTGCTAATCACTGCCGTAAAAAACAGAAAAAAAACACGAATGACATCGACATCGGAAAACCCGAAAAGGCAAAATACGGCAGCTTAGTAAATTAGTCGTAATCAATTCAAAAAGTTGCAATTTTACACTGTCGATGTCATTCGTGATTGAACTTTGACCTTTTTCCGAAAATTACGAATGTTAGTAAATATACCCCATTGTGTTGGAAGGATGTGCATGTTTGGTTAGATTAGTGTGTGTGTGAACAGTGACTCGACACAGGCTGGGCACTGTGGCATGTGTCTGTAATCATTTCCATTGCAAGTAAGAATCTTTCTGTAATTGCTCATACCACACCCGTACGCGCACTCCCGTGGGAGGCGATTGTACGCAATTTGCGAGTATGCAGCACGCACGCCAGAATAAGTACATGCATGGATGCCATCTGTGTGGTGTTTGCATGTGGTGTGTGTATTGCAATATTTTTCGACTTCAACAGTCCACCCTTTGGCAGTCAACAATAACTGCCACTAATATTAATAACAGAAAAAAATATTTACATGCTATACATTACAATGGGCGAGTATGTTCCTTGGAAGAGGGAGAAAAGGTCATAGGTGAGAAATGGATGGCCTAGTGTGATAGGAAAAGTGTATGTATGAGTAACTGCCTGAGGGGGATGGATCATCGTGCAACACTAGCTTCTAGGCTTTGCGAAGTATTCATTATATTCCTTCTCATCCCGTATTAAGGGTCTGTACATGGTCCAACAAACTCCACCGAGCTATATGATAAATTGGGAGCACATTTATCTGATGATACATCGTGGGGATCCATATGTGTGAGCAATTATGTGTCCCTATTCTCTAATGACTATGTGTGTTTCACTAACCTAACCCTACAGAGATGAACAGAAGACATGTAACGGTACATACAACACTAAAATGACATTTTTGGTGATTGATGAGTTGGGTTCCGGTTTGTGGATTTCCTTTTTCTGATGCTAGCCTTGGCGAAAGTGATACGCTGATCCTGGGGTCCTACCAACCCGTACTCTCCATCAGAACTCACTCCAGATCCTTGCTCGACGTCTCGGGGGCCCTCACAAAAACAAATTGTCCTGCACAAAAACAAAACCACCAGAAAAAGCCGGAATAAAGTCTCTTGGGATGGATCCATTTCGTTAGGGACACAAATAGGAAGATGAGGGGAAAAACAAAGAGAAAGTAGTGGGGAGGTGAAAAAAGAAAAACTGGTGCGACACCCTTCCTTGATCTTTGTTAACCGTCTATGGCTGCACCAACCGTCTTTGCTCTTTCTGCTCCCTACGCTCGGGTGCCGCTCAACAGTCTTGCCTTTTTAGTTCTCCCAGAATAGCTGCTCCAGCGATACAAGGTTCTCTTCACCTTTCTGCTTATCACGAGCTGTCTCCGGGTCTGCAACTTTCTTGCAATGGGACGAGTGGACCCAAGTCTCTCTTTCGCCGACCTTTAGTGCTATTGTACTGGTCATTAAAACTTGGTACGGTCCTTCCCACCTGTCAATGAGGCAACCAGAGCGTAGAAAATTTTGAATCATCACAAAGTCCCCAGGTTCAATGTCATTACAATTACTGTTTGGTGGGTCAGGAATCACCAGCTTTAGATTTATTTGTTGATTTCTGAGCTGCTGGCTCATCCTAACCAAATATTGCACAGTCACTTCATTATTAAATTTCAAATCATCCTGGGGGTCAATCATTACGTGAGGTTGTCGCCCAAAAAGAACTTCAAAAGGTGATAGGTTAAGTGGTGACCTGGGAGTGGTTCTGATGCTGTATAACACTAGTGGCAATGCCTCTGGCCACAACAATCCAGTTTCAACCATCACTTTGCTAAGCTTGTTCTTAATAGTGCTATTCATTCTCTCCACCTTTGCGCTCGCCTGTGGCCGGTACGGAGTATGTAGCTTGCTATTAATACCCATCAGTTTGCACATGACCTGAAAGACTTCACCTGTAAAATGGGTACCCCTATCACTTTCAATTATTCTAGGGATACCATATCTACCCACAAATTCCTGCACAATTTTCTTTGCAGTGAACGTAGCAGTATTTGTGGCAGCGGGGAATGCTTCTACCCAATTTGAAAAGACATCTGTTCACACTAGGACATATTTCAGATTCCTACAGGGTGGTAACTGTATGAAGTCTATTTGTATTACCTGGAAGGGTCCGTCCGTAGGAGGGATATGGGATGGCTCCGTCGGTGTTGTCTTCCCAACATTCTTTCTCATGCAGGTAATACAAGCCATTGCCCTCCTACCTGCATGAGATGAGAACCCTGGTGCACTCCAGTATGCCCTGACCAGTTTGCACATACCTTCCTTGCCCAAGTGGGTCAGGCCGTGAGCTGCTTCCGCTAGGGCTGGAAGATATGCCTTGGGGGGCCACTTGTTTACCGTGCCTATCTGTCCAGAGGCCCGAAGACTCTCTTCCATATCCCTTCGCCTTCCAGACGGACTTCTACTGCAGGGAACACAAATCTTGCATTTCAATGAGTTGTTGTGTGCTTATTGTGTTAAATGTCATCAGTGGTGTGATGTTGGTTAGTGTGGCTGAACTTGCTGCTGCCTTGGCAGCTTCGTCTGCCCGGCTGTTACCAAGTGACACTGGGTCTTGACTGTAAGTGTGGGCTTTGCACTTGATAACAGCCACTCTGTCGGGGTCTTGTATTGCTGATAGCAATCTTTTGATGTGGGTCGCATGCGCCACGGGTGTGCCAGCTGCTGTCATGAAATTTCTGAGGCGCCATAGGGCCCCGAAATCATGTACCACTCCAAACGCATATCTAGAATCCATGTATATATTAGCTGACTTACCCTTTGCCAACTCACATGCTCTGGTCAGTGCTACCAGCTCAGCGACTTGTGCTGAGTGTGGAGGGCCAAGGGGTTCGGCTTCTATGATTCTTTCGTCATCTACAATTGCGTATCCGGTGCACAGGTCTCCTGATTCTGTCTGTCTGTGGCAACTACCGTCAGTGTAAAAAGTGAAATCTATGTCATCTAAGGGGTTGTCACTGATGTCAGATCTTGCAGTGAAAGTTTGGTTGAGGTATTCCATACAGTCATGCGTGTCAGTGTCAACACTAAATCCCCCTATGTCATCATTGTTCTCACCTCCCACCCTTTGTGCATGACAAGGCACACCAGGCAAGTAAATTGCTGGATTTAGCGTGCTGCACCTTTTGATGGTGATGTTTACAGGGGCTATCAAGGATAGTTCCCACCTTGTAAATCTGGCTGATGAGACATGTCTGGTTTGGGCGGAGTTTAGCAAGGCTGACACTGCATGAGGCGTATGGATGGTCAAGTCATGCCCCAGCACTACATCCTCACTCTTACTTACCAACAAAGCGATGGCTGCAACACTTCGTAGGCAAGTGGGGAGAGACCTTGCTACAGTGTCCAGTTGTGCACTGTTATAGGCTACCGGTCTGCTGGCATCACCGTGTTTCTGGGTCAAGACTCCGTCCGCGCACCCAGAACTTTCAGTTCCGTACAATTCAAAGGGTTTCTCATAATCTGGCATTCCCAATGCTGGCGCTTGTGACAAGCACTCTTTTAGTCTCTCAAACGCCATCTCAGAGTCCTCAGTTTGGGAGACCCGGTCTGGCTTGTTTGACGAGACCATTTCTTGCAAAGGTAGTGCCAAAATAGAGTATCCTGGAATCCAGTTCCGACAGTACCCGCACATTCCTAGAAAAGTACGGATTTGTTGTTGGGTTTGCGGCAGAGTCATGTTGCGAATCGCTTCTATCCTATCAGCAGTGAGGTGTCGTTGTCCTTGTGTCAAGCAATGCCCCAAATACCTCACCCTTATACTGCACAACTGTAATTTATCCTTTGAAACCTTGTGTCCTGTCTGGGAGAGGTGAAGCAGCAGCTGCTTCGTATCTGCCAAGGACGTTTCAAATGAGTCAGAGCACAACAATAAGTCATCAACATACTGTATTAGCACTGAGCCATTTTCAGGTTGAAAGGATTGCAAATAGTCATGCAGTGCTTGGGAGAAGATACTTGGGCTGTCAATAAAGCCTTGGGGAAGACGAGCCAGGTGTACTGTACTCCCCTGTAAGAGAAGGCGAAAAGGTACTGACTGTCGGGGTGGAGAGGGACAGAAAAGAAGGCAGAACAGAGATCAATGACAGTGAAGTATGAAGATGTTGCAGGGATCTGCATCAAGATGACAGCTGGATTGGGCACTACGGGGAATTGACTCAACTATTTTGTTCACCCCTCTTAAATCCTGCACTAGCCGGTAACCCCTCCCCCCGCTCTTTTTGACAGGGAAAATTGGACTATTGGCTGTGCTGGACGTCCTGACTATGACAGGGAAAATTCCTAGTTCTACCTCTGGCTTCAGAGGGTATTGGGGGATTTTTGGAGCTATCCTGCCATCTTTTAATTGTACCATTATTGGGGCTACATTCGCCATCAATCCAGTGTCTTGTCCATCTTTGGTCCATAGGAAACCCGGTATTTGTGAGATCATTTCTTCTACCTGCGATGGACATGCGTCTAGGACAGTAGAGTGCAACATTAGCCGTTGTGGTGTGTCTAGCATATCTTGCACTTCCTGTGCGTGGTTTTCAGGGATATCTAAAAACACGCCTTCAGGTGTACAATATATGACACATCGCATTTTGCACAGTAGGTCTCTGCCTAGTAGATTTAGTCAGAGCCGACACAGCCAACAAAAATGAATGACTGGTTTGCAAGGGCCCAATCGTAATCTCTGCAGGTCTAGACAAAGGATACTGCTGCACTCTTCCCGTCACTCCCATAGCCGAAATGGTTTTGCCCGTGGTCAGTAAATTGGTTGGAGCTTTGAGTACAGATCTGGCCGCCCCTGTATCTACAAGAAATGGTTGTAGTGTTCCTGCTACTTTGACCAAGACCTCAGGTTCATTACCAGGGCCAGCGATCAGCTTCACAGGCTGCAGACTACAGGTGTGGCCTAACCTCTATTGGGGCCGTGGACCCACCCTTTGGGCGTTGGCGGCTATGATATGTGAGGGGCATAACGGTAAGTCTTCGGGGGCTCGCCAGTCCTCCCGTGGTGGGTACCTCCTTGTTTCCCCTCTATGCGGCTCGTACTCTCTCCTGTATGATCCCTGATCTCCTCTATGTGTATAATTACTTTGCTCGTGTTCTTGTCTAGGGGTCTGAGTTTTTGAGTGCTGTTACAATTGCTGGCATAATGCCCTTCCCTTTTACACAGATAACAAACTCTTGGCTTTTTCCATGTGTCAGGGGCCTGGGGTTTAGGTCGAGTTGGTGCTCCTTCCAGTGCTTGGATGCTCATCACCATCAACCGCTCCCCTTGTGCCGCCCTGGTTTTCTGGATATTACGGTCGTGCTCCAGTGCTGATTCCCTAAGTGCAGTCACCGTAATACCCCTCCAGTTTGGCAGAGAAGTTTGCACCCTGGTTTTCAGTGCCTCCTTCAATCCCTCCATTAATACAGAGACAGCTACTTCCCTGTGGTTGACATTGTCTCTAATATCCTCAACCCCAGTGAATTTAGCCATTTCCATCAAAGCTCTGTGGAAATATTCGGATGCCAGTTCATTCTCTTTCTGTCTTATGGAAAAAATCTTATTCCATCTAACTACGGCTGGGAAATACAAACCTAGTTGTATATTGATTTGCCTGACATTCTCCTGATTGTAAGCATCAGTGAGTGGCACTTCTGCATCTAGGTTGCAGTCTGTAATAAAGTTTGGGATGTCAATGTTAGAGGGGAGACTCGCTCGCAACACTGTCCGCCAATCTTTGTTTGTGGGTTCTTGGGAAAGTCCTAAATCTTTTATATATTTCTGGCATCCGACCAAATCCTTTTTGGGGTCAGGGAATTCTGCCATAATTGACCTCAGCTCCATACGGGACCAGGGACAGTACATTGCAATGTTCCTGATTGGGGTCACCCCCTGAGTGTCAGTTCTCCCATTAGGGACTGCAATCACCCTAACTGGATGCAACTCAACCACATCTTTTTTGTTTGTCTCTACAATACGGGGAGTCACTGTTTCTGCATAATGGACGGTACCGTACTTACCAGTCACCACAATCTCATCTGCCCCCTCACTGGCTAATGCGGCCACTGCCCTTGGTGGTTGGGCAATGCCCACCCTTGTGTAATGTATGGTGGCAGCCAGGGCAAGGGCTGAGATCATGCTAGGCTCATCCTCTACGTTGCTGTAATCTTGGGGAGAAGGTAAAACAGGGTATAAGGTACAAGCGTTAGTTTTAATACATTCGCTGCGCATTTCCCTGACCTCTACCTTTGTATCATTGGTGGTGACACTCTTCTCTCCATCAACATATGGTGGTGGTGGTGCTGTCGCATTCACGCTTCTGCCTGGTTTGGAACTTGCTGTGCGAGCAAGCTCCCTTTGCACATCCCCCTCTTGTTGCCACAAGTTTAAACAATCTGTATGCCTTACCCTTTGCTTTCTGGATTTGAGCAGGCATATTCTAATCCTTACATTTTGTAGTACCTCTGGATCAAAACTACCTATCCCAGGAAATGATGCTTTATCCCCCACAGTCATTCGTGTCCATTCACCACAAAAGGTCTCAGTGTGGGGACCATACTTCCCCCACATTACCAACCGAGCTGACCCCCTGGGTCTCAATTCTGGTGTCTGAACCCTGACTGAGGAACGTCCCTGTGTTGTGCACTTGGCTCCCATTGTGGACCCTTTTAACACGGGAAAACTTCCTAAAATGCTCCAAACACAGTAGTCTAACGGTGGAAGTCCTCAAAGTTCTTCCATTAACTTCTTCTGCTCTGAGTACCACGGATCCGCCCTATTTAGCAGACACGCGTAGCCAGTGCAGACCCTACTTCGGCCTATATCCCCTGGGCCTTTAGGAGTAGCTTACCGTACCCAGTGAATATCTGCCTTAAAGACCATTTTTTTTACACAAATCACGCTTGCATGTGCTTTACACAACGCGTATGATGACGAGATTTACGCACAAATATGCAAAAATTTGTATCACGTTGCGCCACGTATCGCTCACACAACCGCGCGGTCCAATCGTACCGCTTATAGACACTTGCTATCTATAATTTGTAGGATCACTGGAGTCTTCACACTGTGCTCCAAAACAGCATGAGTGTAATACCAAGAAAAAAAACCTTTAAAACAACAACTTCACAAAGCTTTATCACACTCCGTTGCACGTGTTCACCTAGACCGTGCTCACCAAGTTCACCGAGTTCACCAAGTTCACCAAGCGGGGTTCAATACATTCACACCTTTTTCAGCCCACACTAACACTCTATAGTTTTCTGATCAGAAAAATATCCTTTCCTGTATACTGATAGCTTTCCCCAGAAGTAACACACTTTATCAATGTTATTCTAATCTGCGTTTGAAACCGGATAGTTATGTGTTATTTGTAGATAAACATCTACTACTCCGCTGTAAATTGAACTATTGTGTGGTTTGTCCTTGGCGTTAGCGATCTTACGCAACTTGCGTAATTACGCAACCGCGCGTGCCTTTTCACGCTTGTGCACGCTCACGTACTTTGTCCGGGCCACGTGTACAAAAGTGCGCCCGCACTAAAACAAATCACATAGTATAAATGTGAGCGATATAAACTATTGTCGCTCACGAACACACCCCACAATTGCTCTGTTTAACCTAAAGGACTAGGCCAGAGCTGCGTTTTGTGTTCTTACAACTATATCATTAACACAGTTACTTCAAATGTATATAGCAACACAGATGTATCCGGTTTCACACAAACCTATAAATGACCGATATAACCTATGGCAACAATATGTGGGATGGATGCAAAGTATGGGTACGCTGTGTGCGCCTTTACGCAAGGTTACATGTGCAAAAGAAAAAAAAAGAAAAACCTTTTAAATGGCTTTTTTTTTCCCTTTGTCCTTGCGGTTCACGCCAGCATCCCTAACCAATGCAGTACAGGTGCGGTTCAGCAGCACAAGATAGCTCAACACAATATAATAATGCTAATCCACCCTTTGCAGCTGGCAAGCACCTGCAATGTTGTGCAAAAGCCGGGTATGAGACGAGCCGGACGATGCCCCCAACTGAGAAGTTCGGTAGACTTCTTAGAAAGCAGCCACTAACCCCTATTGCACACTGTAACTGAAACCGCTGTGGCCGCTGTAATAAATCCTTTACCTACGTACTTTGTCCCCAGTTAGCGTACACAGTCCCGTACTGTGCACGCACTTTGCGTACACACGCCGGAATAGCCGTGCAGCTTACACTCAGTGCATACACACAGACCGACACGCTGAGAGCACGAGGCAGCTCTAGGTGTGGCAATTACACTATACAAACGCTCAACAGAAACTGAATGCGACACCAGTATTTGATTGTAAGTTGTGGTCCAAAGCAGCAACAAGTAATAATACATTTGAAAAAGGGGGTTACAGTAAGTTACAAAATAAATGGTACAACACAATACAATTCAATCCAATCACAGAGAGAGAGTCACACCCAATGATACGTACGCTTTGTCGCTTGCACCACCCGGATCCGGTCCCCAGTCGTCTGGCGAGATGACCTATGAGTCTTTTAAAAAAGCAGAGAGAGAAAGTGACCGGCCCAGGTGCAAGGTTTATATACCCTTGCCCAAAATACAATACAATGGGGTTGTATGCTCTCCACCGATTGGTTGGAGGGATGGTCATTTACAGTATAGGAGAGGTCATTGGTCGGTTTGAAGAGATGGGCGATGCCTTGATCCAGGGGTGTGTACAGCTGGTCAGCTCTGGATTCCCGCCGCATACCAAGTACATAATAAACACAAATATACCTTTAATCTGCCTTTGCGAATAACTATTCGCAACGACATGCGATCTTCTCCAAACCAACACCGGATTATTACTCATAATTATCCGAACACGTAGATACCATGCATGATGCTCTGATCAGTTACTGTCCCCTCGCATACTGTAAAGGTGTATAATTCCCTTGTTGTGCCTTGTAAATAAGTAAAAGTTGCATGAGGGGAAAGGGGAGACTATGTGTAATGTGTGTACTAAGTTTGGGAAATATGTAATGTGTGACAGATATTTCCATGTTCATTAGGTTACTTTGTTATGTTATCTCCAGGCAACATGATCCTACACATGAAATGACCAACAATTCTCAAGATACACACAAATAAATATATATATATATATATATATATATATATGTGTGTGTGTCCCTGCTATTATATCTATCTTTCAAAGGTTTTCTAGACTGCAGGCTGCCTGTAGTTAATAATTTGCAACCGCAGGCTTGTGTGTATCTATTGGGATATTGTCTCCCATTGTTCTGGCCCCCACCAAACGATGACTTGTTCGGTTTGTGTTTGTCTTTCTTCGCAGACCAGGGGGTCTGTTCAAACATTGGAGTGAACAAGACATTGTGTTGGAAGGATGTGCATGTTTGGTTAGATTAGTGTGTGTGTGAACAGTGACTCCACACAGGCTGGGCACTGTGGCATGTGTCTGTAATCATTTCCATTGCAAGTAAGAATCTTTCTGTAATTGCTCATACCGCGCCCGTACGCGCACTCCCGTGGGAGGCGATTGTATGCAATTTGCGAGTATGCTGTACGCACGCCAGACTAAGTACATGCATGGATGCCATCTGTGTGGTGTTTGCATTGCAATATTTTTCGACTTCGACAGTATTGATCGATCCTGGAAGTGGGGTGAGTCTCCCTGTATCCCACTCTACAGAGTAAGGGTTATACAGCACTAAAATTCTATCTACTATGTTAGTATGAATAGTTAAGTTTAGTGCCTACTGCATATGAATTTTTGTACAATGGTGGTAATTCCAAGTTGATCGCAGCAGGGAATTTTTTAGCAGTTGGTCAAAACCATGTGTACTGCAGGGGGGACAGATATAACATGTGTAGAGAGTGTTAGATTTGGGTGTGGTGTGTTCAATCTGCAATCTAATTTGCAGTGTAAAATAAAGCAGCAAGTATTTACCCTGCACAGAAACAATATAACTCACCCAAATCTAACTCTCTCTGCACATGTTATATCTGCCTCCCCTGCAGTGCACATGGGGGGTCATTCCGAGTTGTTCGCTCGTTATTTTTTTCTCGCAACGGAGCGATTAGTCGCGAATGCGCATGCGCAATGTCCGCAGTGCGACTGCGCCAAGTAAAGTTGCTATGCAGTAAGGAATTTTACTCACGTCATTACGAGGTTTTTTCTTCGTTCTGGTGATCGTAATGTGATTGACAGGAAGTGGGTGTTTCTGGGCGGAAACTGGCCGTTTTATGGGAGTGTGTGAAAAAACGCTACCGTTTCTGGGAAAAACGCGGGAGTGGCTGCAGAAACGGAGGAGTGTCTGGGCGAACGCTGGGTGTGTTTGTGACGTCAAACCAGAAACGACAAGCACTGAACTGATCGCACTGGCAGAGTAAGTCTCGAGCTACTCAGAAACTGCACAGAGAAGTATTTTCGCAATATTGCGAATCTTTCGTTCGCAATTTTGATAAGCTAAGATTCACTCCCAGTAGGCGGCGACTGAGCGTGTGCAAAGCTGCTAAAAGCAGCTTGCGAGCGAACAACTCGGAATGACCCCCATGGTTTTGCCCAATTGCTAACAAAATTCCTGCTGCGATCAACTTGAAATGACCCCCTATGTTGTAGTTTTCTCCGCAATTGCGTCTGAATACATTAAGATAACTGTATAATACAGAAAACCGTAAATGTACGCCTACATACTTGAAATGTGTTTGGAGTTGATAATATGCTCATATGACTAATAATATCACGTGGCTGACTGCTAGTGTGATTGCTGACTTTATATATGTTTGTCAGTGTTTTTTTTTCTGAACCTCAATGCTGGTGCTTGGGTTGGGGATCAGATTGATATCACTTTTTATGCAATATAAAGTGTTTTCAGTCACAGATTGTGTAGTACTGTGGATGAGTTGATTATTTATCATGTCTAAGAGCGGCAAATGTGACGAGGTTACAGCAGTAACACCAACACTCAAAACATGTTTATCCTGCAAGGTGGGGTTAATAACTCAATCCTTGGGAAATAATGGATTGTGTGCAAATTGCTTTTCGTATCAGTAGACTACTAGGCAGATCCCTGTTCAACAACAAATAGATCCATCCTGGGCCATATTTGCACAGACTATCCAGTATAGCTGACAGGTTGGCCCCTGCAGCTCCTATCACAGGAATAGGTTACACGGTTAACCCTTACATGCAGCTCCCATCTTATGGTATAGACCCTACAGCTTCTACAAGTCAACAAGCTGATAAACCGAAGGTAAATATATCATCCATTTCGCAAGCTACACAGGAGGATACAACAGATGATGACTCCATATACTCTACTTCACCATATGAAGAACAAATAGAGAGCTTCAGCTCAGAAGATATAGCTGAGTTAATTGGAGCAATGAAGGCTATTCTGTCTCTCGAAGATTCAGTTGAGCCCGTAGTAAAAACTAAAGCACCTGTGTTTAAACGTCCCAGAACAGTGAGGGTAGAATTTCCAGGGTCAGGAAATTATGGAGGAACCTTGGGCTACGCCCAATAAGAAATATAAAATCCCAAGGAAATGGGATTCGCACTACCCTTTTCCAACTGGGGACTGTTTAAAAAGAGAAGTGCCTCCTAAAGTAGATACGCACTTCATTCGACTGGTGCAAAAATCCGTTCTACCTTTGCCTTCAACATCAAGATTAAATGATCTCACAGACAGGAGAGTGGATGGTTTTTTGAAAAACATTTTTTCCCTGTCAGGGGCAGTCATAAGGCCGACCATGGCCTCGGCCTGGATGACAAAAGCGGTAGTTGAAGGGGCTAAAGAATTAGAGAATGGGTTTTAGCACCTATTAGGGACAGAGGTGTAGCTAGGTGCCATGGTGCCCGGAGCAAAGGTATGTTTCGGCACCCCGTACCCTGTATTGGATTGTGGGCATGTTACATTTGAAAAGAAAAATATAAAAAAATCCTAAATTGGTGACAGGGTCGGTTCTAGACCTTGTGGATCTCAGGGCAAGAGTTTTCCCCATGTTTAAAATAGGGACAGTATGCACCTAAAGTGTGCAACAAAAATATAGGGGCCTGGCTTCATAGGAAATGGGTGTGGCCACAGAATAGTTTCAATTCAGATTGCACCTTACAGTATTGTCCATTATTCACATTACACCAAAATAGTGTCCGTTAGTCACTTTACGCCACACAGTAGAGCCCCTTATACATGTTACACAACACAGTAAAGCCCCTTATACATGTTATGCCACACAGTAAAGCCCCTTATACATGTTATGCCACAGTAGAGCCATTTATACACGTTACACCACAGTAGAGCTGCTTATACATGTTAATCTGCAGCTTTTAATGCAGAGAGAGGTGCTGCAGAAGCAGGGACAGAGAGAGGTGCTGCAGCAGCCGGGGCAGAAAGAGGTGCTGCAGCAGCTGGGGCAGAGAGTAGTGTAGAAGATCAGAAGTAACCCTGCTGCACAACTACACGCAGACATTGAGACATATAAAGAGGGCAGCAGAGCTCCGGCATGTGCTGGCTGTCAGTGTCTCCTGCTGTCGCCTATGGCCTGTCCTTTTCCCTACATAGTCTCGGAGTCAGTGTGCACCCTTCTGCTTCTCCTTCTCCTGCTCTGCAGCTGCCTGTACATCGGCCCAATGTCGGTGGGCGGGATTATATGGATGAGCCCGGTGCATTATGGGAGACCACAGAGCTCGTGATCGATTTGGTGCCAATCCACTGACGCTCAAGCATATCCCAATGTTATCCTGTGGAAACCTGTGGACATAGGAGAAATACTGTTATCAATGGTAAGTTCTTACCATAACGTATATTTAGTTACCTTCTGACATTTAAACTTATCAGGTTTATTAGACACGGTAGTGGTATCCACATCATCATCTATTTGTAGGATTTGCTTAATAGCAACCACTATGTCAGGGACATCAACCTGAGTTGTAGATTCCTCGTCAGAAGCAGCTATATCAGTGTCTGACGGGTCAGTATACTCCCCATCCTCATCAGAAGAATCTTCCAAGAGATAAGTGGATTGTGAGGAGGAAGTGGCCCACTTAGATGACCCGTTGGCACCAGAGTGCCTTGGGGTAGAGGTTTATGGCTAATCAAAGATTGATTCAATTGCTGCAACTGGGTAGACAAATTATTCGCACAAGGCAGATTTACCATAGGGACAATATGTGGCTGCAATAGCACAGGAGGTCCCATAGGGGGCGTAAGGTGTGTCACAAACATATTGAGCATAGTTGAGAACGTCGCCCAAGGTGGCTCCTGATTGGTTGCAGGAGCTGCAGGCTGACTGGGAGATGTATGGCACACAGTACACAGACCGTCATATAAAGCTTCCCCCTCAGGAAAATCCTTTGGGCATGCCTTGCATGATACAGGAGCGTCCGTGGATTTCCCACCCTTTGTGTTAGACAGTTTAGTGAATGCAACTGCAGAGCGTATGAGTACACTACAGCCAGACAGAGTACAAAACTTGCGAATAAATCCCCTAGTATGTGACAGTGCACACAGTACACAACACCAGCGTCTAAAACCGGTACTATGTGACTGCGTACACAGTACACAACACCAGCGAATAAATCCAGTATGAAGTGACTGAGTACACAGTAGAATGCACTTAATGGTAAATACTGTGCAGCACTATATATGAGACCCTGACGCACCTAGTCCTAGGGTACAGAATACAGTGATAGATATAGCTGGGATACACTGAAAGTGAAATCCACACAGCAGATACATGCACACACAGTGATATGCAGATAAATATTTTAGTAAGACAATAAAACTGCACTGGACTAGTATATATATATATATATATATATATATATATATATTTAACAATTCGCGGTCTGAGTCTGGATGTATATATCAGAATACTGGTACAATATATTCTGGCACAGGTACACTTGTTCTTAACTAACGCTGTCTTATTATTGACATGTAGAATACTTAAGTGTCTGTAAAATCACGGCACTGATGTACAAGCAGATTTACAGAGGAGACCTTGCCCTGCAGTCCCTGAGACCAGTCACAGCTAATCATTGAAGATGGCACCCAGCGTCTCAGTCTGGGAGTGAGGGAGAGTGTGAGGCAGCTCCAGGGTGGGAACACCAGCAGTAGATGGCGCCCGGAGCTGGGGGAGTGGCTACAGGTCAAGCTCCTTCTCCCCTATGCTGGCCCTCACCACCTGGTACTATGGAGTCTTAATAAAGTGGATATTTATATATCCGACCTGTACTCCTAAGCCCTGGTGGATATAATGGGGTCCCTGCTCTGTTAAAGTGATCATGCCAGCGTCGCAGCCCGTCTCCTTAGACTATAACTGGAATGCGATTTAATGGCGGGTCCCGCCTTGGGGACCCTCTTACCTCCTCCCTTCAGTAGCAGCCACGCGAATCAGGAGAGCATCTGTGACCATATGCCTAGAGCCGGAGTTTCTCCGCCGCCAGTAGCCGGGAACAGAGCCAGCTGCGATGCCGCTGGGGAGGTGACGGAGCCGCAGCCGCAGCACAGAATGTCACCCTGATATGTAAGTGCTGTGGCCCTTGAAGTCTTCTAAAAGCTTTTTCAGGGCTGCCCAGTGCAGCCCACCTGTTAAGTGACCTGCTTCTGCAGGCACCAACTCGAAACTGAGCTCACAGTACCTGGAGGCAGGGTTATAGAGGAGGCCCCACAATGCATCCTGGGACAGGCTAAAGCTTTAGCCTGTTGGTGCCTGGATCAAAATCCATCTCTAAACCCCAATGTTTCCCTGTGGAAACCAATGTACCCCGCTACAGAAAAAAATCCTGATTAATGCCCCTTACATTATTTGTCATTTTTCCTCCTTATAGTAATACCCCTTAAACATAATGCTTCTTACATAATATGCCACGCACTGTAATGCCCCTTACATAATATGCAACACAGTAATACCCCTTGCACCATATTATGCACTACACTGTAATGCCCCTTGCACCATATTATGCACTACACCGTAATGTCCCTTGAACCATATTATGCACCACACTGTAATGTCCCGTACACCATATTATGCACCACACCGTAATGCCCCTTGCACCATATTATGCACAACACCATAATGCCCCTTGCACCATATTATACAGCACACAGTGATCACCCCTGCACCATAATAAGCCATACACAGTAATGCCCCTGACACTTTATTATGCACCACAGTTATGCCCCTGACACCTTAATATGCCCCACAGTATGGGTACTTTTTAAACTTCTTGCTTGTTGTCAGAGGGTTTCAAGCCTCATTATCAGATTAATTATAATACCGGGAGAAGTGAATACACTATTATCTGTCCCATGAATAAAATAAATTAAAGGGTGGTATTTAATTCAATAATATATATTGTGCCCAATCTCCTTTCTTAAATGATCCCCGTTATTGCGCATATTGCGCCCACAGTAATCAGGTTTAGCAGCATAAAGGGTTGGGCGCCTTGCTACCTCAGGGGTAGCAAGCTAAAAATTGTGATACCACGCCCGTCAGCAGAAACAGAACGGTTGTGGAAGGGGGCGAAAAGAATTGAATACTGCCCTTAGACTATGATACTTGACTACTACTTACCTACAGGGAGAAGGCTTTTATATACACAAGGGATCTGAGTATCTGGAACTTTGCCCCTATTTTTGATGTTCTCTTTCCTTACAATATTTACATCTGGTAGGGGCAACCTGGTAAAGGAAATACTTATGTGTTTTCTATGCAGATCAAGTTTTATCTATTGTGAGTCTAATAAGTGTATTTCATTTTGTGTATTTTATCCAAACAGAATTGCACTATATATCTTTTTTCTTTTCTTTATGTATTGGAAATTTACACCATTTGAATAATTTAAGAGACAACACACTTATAGGAGGATGATGAGCATATATTGATTACATCTTGTAGCAAGAATACAGATGGGTCCACGGTTATCTTGTCTAGTTTTCTGCGCCTAGTCACAACATGATTTACTAGCATAAACCCTTCATCTATTGTTCTCAGCCGCAATACAATACAGAGAACAATACATCAGGGGATTAAGTCATTACAGCAGGGGATTAAGTCTGATTGGCCTGTCTCAGTTAATCCTGTTAAAAGTCAAGATAAATGTGGACCCATCTGTACCTTTCGAAGTGGTAGTGTCCGTTACTGACCCCAGGAGATGATTCACCTTTTACTCCAACTGTGTGATTTTTTAAAAATGTAAATAAAAGGTCTGGTGCCATGGGATCCCTGATGTCTTATGTAAGTCTCCTACTGCTTTCCTGGACCCTTTCCTTGTTTCGCTTTCCTGCATTTCCAACTCTCTCTGCCATCTCCACCTGAATGTTCCAGCACTACCTCAAATTTAACATACTGTAGGTGAGATGGAGTTCATAATCTCACCTCACACTTGGTGTCAGGGTTCATGTGATACCTCAAAGTGGTAAGGCTGATAATGCTGTGGTACGCCTACAGATCAGAGTTACCTTGGTGGTGAAGTCTTCTTTCAGGAGCAGCTCTTTACTATACCACACCCCAGCAGAGAGGCAAGGATTCCCCAAACATAGAGAGATGCAACACAGTTCTGATGCACACCTCCCAACTTTACAAGAGCTGGAAGAGGGACCTCATGCGCGTCGAAGCCTTGCCCGCCGACGAGAAGGGGGCATGGCTACAGAAAATGGGCATGGCTTCATAGAAAGGGGCGTGGCATCGTGGCAATGCAAGATCGTCACTATGGGGGCATGGCCAGTGCTCGGTGAGCTCCTGGCATGCCCCGAGTACCTCTGTCTATGTGAATAGACGCTGTGTGCGCATGCAATAGATATCTATAATATATGTTTCAAAGATATTTACAAATATAGTTCACCCAAATGCTAAGGATTCTATGCAAAATTAAACTAGATGATCACATATCCAATAGTAGCCTAGGGCACCCATTATCCCTAAACCAGGAAACAGTTAATTAACAGTATAGTCCAGCACATCAGTAGAAAAAGGAAATAATTATTTCACATTCTTTATTAATAAATCACTGAAAGTACTTGTTATGGCCAGTTGGTGCACATACCATAGTAGCTCTTGGTAATAAGACTAGTGTCCTTTATGCATGTACAGCACATAGCTCATATAAGCTCATACATGGGAGTAACGAATAGCATGTGAAATATTTGGAATGTTCTCACCTAGTTTTGAGTATCAATAGCAGTGGTGGATTTAAGGGTCAACATTATTGTGCCCCCCTCTTCCCAATGTGAGAGACATAAACAACCCCCTTGTGTCTCTGCAACCCATTCTGTCTCTCTAGCTGCCTTCTGCTTCTCCAACCCCTTGTCTCTCCAGTCCCTTAATGTCTCTCCAGCCACCTTCTGTATCTCCAGCTACAGCCCAGAAGTGTCTCTCCTGCTCACTTCTGTCTCTCCAGCCACCTTCTGTCGCTCTGGTCCCCTTTTGCATCTCTATGACCCATTTGTATCTCCCACTCCAGTGCCCTTCTGTATCTCCAGCTCCAGCCCCTTGTGTCTCTCCAGCCCCCTTCTGTCATTATGTGACAGTTGCTCTGCATAAACACAGCAAGTCCTGGCTCCACTCCCTTCATGACGGCAGGGAAACTGAAGCATCCAATGGATGTCACATGACGCATGTAAGCAGTGCCGTAACTAGGTATTTTAGCGCTGTGTGCAAGAAATGGCATTGGTGCCCCCCCTACGTAAGACAGGTGCAGTGCGCGCCATAGGCGCGCGAAAAATATATACACTGCACAGTAGCGCCACTACACCAGGTAGAGCCCCTTTTTACACATTACAGCAGACAGCGTCCCCCTTTTTACACATTATGGCAGACAGCATCCCCTTTTTACACATTACGGCAGACAGCGTCCCCCTTTTTACACATTACGGCAGACAGCATCCCCTTTTTACACATTACGGCAGATAGCGTTCCCTTTTTACACATTACGGCAGGCAGCATCCCCCTTTTTACACATTACGGCAGGCAGCGTCCCCTTTTTACACATTACGGCAGGCAGCGTCCCCTTTTTACACATTACGGCAGACAGCGTCCCCTTTTTACACATTACGGCAGACAGCGTTCCCTTTTTTACACATTACGGCAGGCAGCGTCCCCCTTTTTACACATTACGGCATACAGCATTCCCTTTTTAACACATTACGGCAGGCAGCGTCCCCCTTTTTACACATTACGGCAGGCTGCGTCCCCCTTTTTACACATTACGGCAGACAGCGTGCCTTTTTACACATTACGGCAGACTGAGTCCCCCTTTTTACACATTGTGGCAGACTGAGTCCCCCTTTTTACACATTGCGGCAGACTAAGTCCACCTTTTTACACATTGCGGAAGACACGAGAGAGAAAGAAAGAAAGAAAAAGAAAGAAAGAAAAATATACTTACCATCTCTCCCCGCTGGCAGTCAGGCTCCTTGTGCTGGCAGAGATCCCGGGCAGCCGCAGGGGAGAAGGAGGAGGAGAGAGGGGGACTGGAGCCGCAGCAGCGCTATGTAATTGGTAGAGGCGCCGCTGCAGCAGCCCCCTCTCCTTCTGCATTGGCTGCCCGCCGCTGCTGGGATGAGGGAACCGCATCACAGCATACACATCAGCGCCGGGCAGCCAATACAGAAGGAGACAGGACTGCTGCAGCATCGCTACTACCAATGACATAGCGCTGCTGTGGCTCCAGTCCCCCTCCCTCCTCCTCCTTCCCTGCCCCCGGCGCTGCTCTCTTCAACAGCACAGCGCACGGCACACAACCGTGCGCTGTGATTTATTACAAGCCGCTGGCCGTGCGCCCTCAGGGTAACTGCGTTGTGTGCCAGGCACACCTGGCACATAGGTAGTTACAGCGCTGCATGTAAGTGGCACAAGGGGCATAAGACAGTAAATGACATGGGGCTTGAGTAGTGTTGGACTGGGGCATCAAGGGCCCACCAGGGAGGATGCTGTGGTAAGGGCCAATGTTTAGGGGTGTAGCCAGTCTCAGGAAGGGTTTGCCTAACCATCAGAGAATGCATAGGCTGGGCCCCTTGATAAATAAATTTTGCTTGTGCATGCACGATTATGTACTAGATTAATAACAGCAATGCACTGTAGAAATTACACCATAGTCTTGTGCAGTATAATGTAACATATGTATAATGCAAGTGCACAGTCTGAAACCTGAACCTTAGAGGAGGAGGTGGGCCACCGGGGAGGAGGGGGGGGTTCTCCCATGCCCATGTGGTCCAGTGAGCCTGGAAGTAGCACATGAGGCATGAGGCTGGAATGACAAAGGGGATCGAGGCTGTAAGTGATGACAAGGGCTCAAGGCTGGAAGAGGCACATGATGCATGAGACTGGAGAGAACTAGAGATGAGCGCCTGAAATTTTTCGGGTTTTGTGCTTTGGTTTTGGGTTCGGTTCCGCGGCCGTGTTTTGGGTTCGACCGCGTTTTGGCAAAACCTCACCGAATTTTTTTTGTCGGATTCGGGTGTGTTTTGGATTCGGGTGTTTTTTTCAAAAAACACTAAAAAACAGCTTAAATCATAGAATTTGGGGGTCATTTTGATCCCATATTATTATTAACCTCAAAAACCATAATTTCCACTCATTTTCAGTCTATTCTGAATACCTCACACCTCACAATATTATTTTTAGTCCTAAAATTTGCACCAAGGTCGCTGGATGACTAAGCTAAGCGACACTAGTGGCCGACACAAACACCTGGCCCATCTAGGAGTGGCACTGCAGTGTCACGCAGGATGTCCCTTCCAAAAAACCCTCCCCAATCAGCACATGACGCAAAGAAAAAAAGAGGCGCAATGAGGTAGCTGACTGTGTGAGTAAGATAAGCGACCCTAGTGGCCGACACAAACACCGGTATTTCATCGGTATTTATTGCTGGCATTTCATCGTCTCGGCCATGACTAGTGGCAGCAGCTTCAGCACGAGGTGGAAGTGGATCTTGATCTTTCCCTAATTTTGGAACCTCAACATTTTTGTTCTCCATATTTTAATAGGCACAACTAAAAGGCACCTCAGGTAAACAATGGAGATGGATGGATACTAGTATACAATTATGGACGGACTGCCGAGTGCCGACACAGAGGTAGCCACAGCCGTGAACTACCGTACTGTACTGTGTCTGCTGCTAATATAGACTGGTTGATAAAGAGATGTAGTAGTATGTATGTATAAAGAAGAAAGAAAAAAAAACCACGGGTAGGTGGTATACAATTATGGACGGACTGCCGAGTGCCGACACAGAGGTAGCCACAGCCGTGAACTACCGTACTGTACTGTGTCTGCTGCTAATATAGACTGGTTGATAAAGAGATGTCGTAGTATGTATGTATAAAGAAGAAAGAAAAAAAAACCACGGTTAGGTGGTATACAATTATGGACGGACTGCCGAGTGCCGACACAGAGGTAGCCACAGCCGTGAACTACCGTACTGTACTGTGTCTGCTGCTAATATAGACTGGTTGATAAAGAGATGTCGTAGTATGTATGTATGAAGAAGAAAGAAAAAAAAACCACGGTTAGGTGGTATACAATTATGGACGGACTGCCGAGTGCCGACACAGAGGTAGCCACAGCCGTGAACTACCGTACTGTACTTTGTCTGCTGCTAATATAGACTGGTTGATAAAGAGATGTCGTAGTATGTATGTATAAAGAAGAAAGAAAAAAAAACCACGGTTAGGTGGTATACAATTATGGACGGACTGCCGAGTGCCGACACAGAGGTAGCCACAGCCGTGAACTACCGTACTGTACTGTGTCTGCTGCTAATATAGACTGGTTGATAAAGAGATGTCGTAGTATGTATGTATGAAGAAGAAAGAAAAAAAAACCACGGTTAGGTGGTATACAATTATGGACGGACTGCCGAGTGCCGACACAGAGGTAGCCACAGCCGTGAACTACCGTACTGTACTGTGTCTGCTGCTAATATAGACTGGTTGATAAAGAGATGTCGTAGTATGTATGTATGAAGAAGAAAGAAAAAAAAACCACGGTTAGGTGGTATACAATTATGGACGGACTGCCGAGTGCCGACACAGAGGTAGCCACAGCCGTGAACTACCGTACTGTACTGTGTCTGCTGCTAATATAGACTGGTTGATAAAGAGATGTCGTAGTATGTATGTATGAAGAAGAAAGAAGAAAAAAACAACGGTTAGGTGGTATACAATTATGGACGGACTGCCGAGTGCCGACACAGAGGTAGCCACAGCCGTGAACTACCGTACTGTACTGTGTCTGCTGCTAATATAGACTGGTTGATAAAGAGATGTCGTAGTATGTATGTATAAAGAAGAAAGTAAAAAAAACCACGGTTAGGTGGTATACAATTATGGACGGACTGCCGAGTGCCGACACAGAGGTAGCCACAGCCGTGAACTACCGTACTGTACTGTGTCTGCTGCTAATATAGACTGGTTGATAAAGAGATGTAGTAGTATGTATGTATAAAGAAGAAAGAAAAAAAAACCACGGGTAGGTGGTATACAATTATGGATGGACTGCCGAGTGCCGACACAGAGGTAGCTACAGCCGTGAACTACCGTACTGTGTCTGCTGCGACTGGATGATAAATAATGATATAAAAAATATATATATATCACTACTGCAGCCGGACAGGTATATATATTATATAATGACAGACCTGCTGGACACTGTCTGTCAGCAGAATGAGTTTTTTATAGAATAAAAAAAAAAACACCACACAAGTGAAGTCACACGACGAGTGTTTAACTTTTTCAGGCAATCACAATATAGTATACTACTAACTATACTGGTGCTCAGTGTGGTCAGGTCACTGGTCAGTCACACTGGCAGTGGCACTCCTGCAGCAAAAGTGTGCACTGTTTAATTTTAATATAATATGTACTCCTGGCTCCTGCTATAACCTATAACTGGCACTGCAGTGCTCCCCAGTCTTCCCCACAATTATAAGCTGTGTGAGCTGAGCACAGTCAGATATATAATATATACATAGATGATGCAGCACACTGGGCTGAGCAGTGCACACAGATATGGTATGTGACTGTCTTGTACTCCTGGCTCCTGCTATAACCTATAACTGGCACTGCAGTGCTCCCCAGTCTCCCCCACAATTATAAGCTGTGTGAGCTGAGCACAGTCAGATATATAATATATACATAGTTGATGCAGGCATGCAGCACACTGGGCTGAGCAGTGCACACAGATATGGTATGTGACTGAGTCACTGTGTGTACCGTTTTTTTCAGGCAGAGAACGGATATATTAAATAAAACAACTGCACTGCTGGTGGTCACTGTGGTCAGTCACTAAACTCTGCACTCTCTTCTACAGTATCAGCCTCAGGTCAATCTCTCTCTCTCTCTCCTAATCTAAATGGAGAGGACGCCAGCCACGTCCTCTCCCTATCAATCTCAATGCACGTGTGAAAATGGCGGCGACGCGCGGCTCCTTATATAGAATCCGAGTCTCGCGAGAATCCGACAGCGTCATGATGACGTTCGGGCGCGCTCGGGTTAACCGAGCAAGGCGGGAAGATCCGAGTCGCTCGGACCCGTGAAAAAAAACATGAAGTTCGTGCGGGTTCGGATTCAGAGAAACCGAACCCGCTCATCTCTAGAGAGAACTAAGGGGAAGGCACTGGGGGAAGAAGTTGGAGATTATTCACAATCGGCAGGCTTAGAAGAAAAGTCTGGGGCACAGTTATCTTCATTAAGACGCAAATTCTAAGGAAACAAACTGATACAAATGTTATCAAATTTGCAAATACAGTTTAACAATGCAAAATTTGTAGTATTGTTCTTTTTCCTTACAATAAGCATTAATGGCCGGATTCTGAGTTGCACGCTATCCGCACACAAGGCCAATGTTGAGTTTTTTGCAACTGTGCATGCGTGAACATTTGTGAAGCCCCCTGTGGTGCATGAGTGTATGCACAAAGGTTCTGCTGCGATTAGTCAGATAATATCAGAAAGTGATGAGCGTTCCTGGGCAGTGACTGGGAGGTGGCTACGAGTGCACGCAAACATGGTCCATTCAGTGGGTGTGTTATGGGAGTGTCACAGATGTGTCACCGCAAGCAGCTGCATTCCCAGACTCAGCCACCGTCATAGGAGGCCATGGTCAGATAGAGAATCTGCACCTGACATAGGGTTGCTGCACCTTTCAGTGACGTGACCCATTGTGGTGTTTAAGGTTGCACCAATCAGTATTACAGGGTGGATGGATGCCAAGAGTGGGTGTTTCTGACCTTGCACATTTGGTTGAATGGATGTATACTAGGGAATGAGCCTGTAGCAGCATTTGCATCAAGCCACACTTGGCGACCACTAATAGACGCTGCTGTGTGCGCATTTGCGTGTGACCCATAATCAGTCCCTAGTGCTCTTCCATGACAATATTGTGAGAAGGTACTGAACAAATAGTGGATACTGAGAAGCCTGTGAAATGCATTTAAAGTATGACTGTGTCTTGGAGAGCAGGGCTACAGTATGTCGCAATGGCACCTTTCCCCACCAGAGGAAATAGAGCTGTGACTACAACAGAATGGTGCAGACATTGTACGTGCACAGCTGAACCATCATGTCTGCAACTTGTGAGAAGCCCAGTGACACAATCATCCATAAACTCTGACCAATGTTTCTTCAAGATAATAAAGTTCTACAACACTTGCAAAATGAAATTCATTTGTAAATTATATTGTATAAAATAATAAGAAAGAAGCAAGTTTTCTGCATCATAATAAAGGGGAATCTTCTGATCTGCAGACCCTCCAACACAACCCCTTCCATCAGGTACTAAATGCTCTGCTCCTCTTAATTTATAATTGCCGTCACCTGTGTTGAAACACCCTTCTTTTCTATGAACTGGTTTAATACAGGTGATGGCAATCATAAATTAGGCGGCAAGTCTAGGAGCAGAGCATTACAGTATGTACCATATGGAAAGGGTCATGTTGGAGGGTCTGCATGTGCTGGAACTTTGTACCGAATTGAATCTGCCCCTTAACCACTTAAGTGACAATTTTTTCCCCAAAAAACTTCTCAGAAATTGTCATTTTTATTTGATAAAGTTGAAAAAATATTTTTAATGATATATTTAAATATTATATAACACAATGTACATTTTTTTGCAACACCCCCCCCCCCCCCCTTCTTTGGCCAGTGTATGATTGTTGTTGTTATTATTATTATTATTATTATTATTATTATTTTACCTCCCCTCCACAGCATCATAATGCTTTATTTTACCTCCCCCTCATAGGCATTACTCCCCCATATGCAGAGTGTAGCAGAGCCTGTTACGGAAGATTGATGATCAGTCCCCCATGCTGACTGATGGCTTCCCTGGTGGCTGCTGCTCTTTGCAGTTATTCACAGTGGGGGCAAGGGTGGTTTTCCTAGTGGCTGCCGCTCTCTGCAGCTGCCAGATTATACATTGGGACAGTGCTGGCTTCCCCAACGGCTGCTGCAATCTGCGGCCACCGGGTGTATACACTGCAGCTGCTGGGCAACTATTACAAGTGCAGGCTTTCCAGGTGGCTGCTCTTCTTTGGAGCCGTCTGGTAGAGTCTAGTAGGGTGGAGGGTTGCCACAGATACCAAATCACTGCTGGCCACAGTGATCGGAACAAATTTCTAAGCTACGGGCGAAATGTGCATCGGAGTAATGCGCCAGGGGACTGTCTTTGTACACTGAATCATTACACTACTGTTATTGATTCCCAGCTACATGATTTATATAAATGTGATCACAACGCTGTTTAGGATAGTGAATACAGCCAAATGCGAGTAGCAGACAGGACTCGTGTTATTAGTGTGTGAGGCGGGAGGGAAAGCAGTATTATCTGATCATTACTGAACATATTATTAGAAAAGGAGATTCAAACATAGTTAATATGTAGCGATATACTATTGCCAAGTAAGACCACTGTCAGGGACGCTGATTTGTACACAAGTACCTTTAAATCAATAACTACAGACAAAGGAACAATATGTGACACCATCTGTTAATGCCTAACAACAATTGAATGTGATATAAGAACAGCACACTGCCTGACTTAGCAGACATGAAGTTGCAACTTTGTATGTGAACAGCCTTTATTTTATTATTTATTTCCAGTTTCTTATATTACGCAGCATATTCCGTTGTGCTTTACAATTGGAATCAACAGTGATAAGACAACTGGGTAATAATAGACAGACATATAGAGGTAGGAGGGCCCTGCTGGCAAGCTTACAATCTATAGGGAAATAGGAAAGATACACAAGGATAGGCTCTATAGCACAGGTTCTCAAACTCGGTCCTCTGGACCCCACACAGTGCATGTTTTGCAGGTCTCCTCAAAGAATCACAAGTGACATAATTAGCTCCATCTGTGGACCTTTTAAAATGTGTCAGTGGATAATTAATACACCTGTGCAGTTGTTGGGTTACCTGCAAAACATACACTGTGTGGGGTCCTGAGGACCGAGTTTGAGAACCACTGCTCTATAGCATAAGTCTGCAAACTCGGTCCTCATTACCCCACACAGTGCATATTTTGCAGGTAACCCAGCAGGTGCACATGTGTATTAATTACTCACAGACACATTTTAAAAGGTCCGCAGATGGAGTTAATTATTTCACTGGAGATTCTGTGAGGAGACCTGCAAAACATGCACTGCGTGGGGTAATGAGGACCGAGTTTGCAGACCTATGATTTATAGCAGTGGTTCTCAAACTCGGTCCTCAGGACCCCACACGGTGCATGTTTTGCAGGTAACCCAGCAGGTGCACAGGTGTATTAATTACTCACTGACACATTTTAAAAGGTCCACAGGTGGAGCTAATTATGTCACTTGTGATTCTGTGAGGAGACCTGCAAAACATGCACCGTGTGGGGTCCTGAGGACCGAGTTTGAGAACCTGTGATTTATAGCATATCAGTCACCAGATTGCAAAGACAATCCTGATGGGATGTAATTAGGTATGAATGCTTCTGAAGGCATACCTCCCAACATGACCCTCTCCAGGAGGGACAGAATGCTCTGCTTCTGGACTTTTCTCTTAATTTATGATTGCCGGCAACTGTTTGGAACAGGTTAATGGATAAGAAAGGCGTTTCACCACAGGTGATGCCAATCATACATTAAGAGGGAAGTCCAGGAGCAGAGCATTGTGTCCCTCCTGGAGAGGGTCATGTTGGGAGGTATGCTGAAGGTTATGTGGGTGGTTCAGGAATTTGATAGGCTTGCCTGAATAGATGAGTTTTCTGGGAACGCTTGAAAGTTTGGAGGCTAGAGGAGAGTCTCGTGCGTGGGAGGGCATTCCATAGGGTATGTGCTGCCTGAAGAAAGTCTTGCAATTGTGAATGGGAGAGAGTGATTCGTGCAGATGAGAGACGCAGATCTTGTGCAGAGCAGAGAAATAGACTTGGGAGATAATTTTAGATAAGTGAAGAGATGTATGTTGGTGCAGTGTGGTTAATAGCTTTATATGAGTAGAAGTATTTAATATTGAATACGGTAGAATATGGACAACCAATGGAGGGACTGACAGAGAGGATCAGCGGATGATGAACGTTTTGCTAGGAAGATTAGCCGTGCAGCTGCATTCAGAATGGATTGTAGTGGTGAGAAACAGGGGCGTAGCTAGAAATTTGTGGGCCCCATAGCAAGATTTTGAAAGGGCCCCTCAAAAGCGACAGGGAGTGGGGTGGTGGTTTTGAGGTGACAGTAGTGCCCCTTATTTATGTTATGCCACACAGTACAGCCCATTCACGTTATGCCACACAGTAGAGGCCCCTTACACTATGTAATGACACGCAGTAGTAGTACTGATTAAACCGTTATGCCACACATGGGGTGAAGGGGGACGATGTATGTGCAGGTCAGTGACTGGGCATGGGGGGGAAGGGGACAATGCATGTGCTGGGCAGTGACTGGGCATGGGGGGGAACGTGGACAATGTATGTTCTGGGCAGTGACTGGGCATGGGGGGAAGGGGGACAATGTATGTGCTGGGCAGTGACTGGGCATGGGGGGAAGGTGGGCAGGGACTGGGCATGGCAGGAAGGTGGACAATGTATGTGCAGGGCAGTTCTGGGCAGTGACTGGGCATGGGGGGAAGGGGGACAATGTATGTGCTGGGCAGTGACTGGGCATGGGGGGAAGGTGGGCAGTGACTGGGCATGGGGGGAAGGTGGACAATGTATGTGCAGGGCAGTGACTGGGCATGGGGGGGAAGGTGACAATGCATGTGCTGGGCAGTGACTGGGCATGGGGGGAAGGGGTACAATGTATGTTCTGGGCAGTGACTGGGCATGGGGGGAAGGGGGACAATGTATGTGCTGGGCAGTGACTGGGCATGGGGGGAAGGTGGGCAGTGACTGGGCATGGGGGGAAGGAGGACAATGTATGTGCAGGGCAGTGACTGGGCATGGGGGGATGGTGGACAATGTATGTGCAGGGCAGTGACTGGGCATGGGGGGGAAGGGGAACAATGTATGTGCTGGGCATTGACTGGGCATGGGGGGGAAGGGGGAAAATGTATGTGCTGGGCAGTGACTGGGCATGGGGGAAGGGGGAAAATGTATGTGCTGGGCAGTGACTGGGCATGGGGAGGAGGTGGACAATGTATGTGCTGGGCAATGACTGGGCATGGGGGGGAAGGGGAACAATGTATGTGCAGGGCAGTGACTGGGCATGGGGGAAGGGGGAAAATGTATGTGCTGGGCAGTGACTGGGCATGGGGAGAAGGTGGACAATGTATGTGCTGGGCAGTGACTGGGCATGGGGGGAAGGTGGACAATGTATGTGCAGGGCAGTGACTGGGCATGGGGGGGAAGGGGAACAATGTATGTGCTGGGCAGTGACTGGGCATGGGGGGGAAGGGGGAAAATGTATGTGCTGGGCAGTGACTGGGCATGGGGGGAAGGTGGACAATGTATGTGCAGGGCAGTGACTGGGCATGGGGGGAAGGGGGAAAATGTATGTGCTGGGCAGTGACTGGGCATGGGGGAAGGGGGAAAATGTATGTGCTGGGCAGTGACTGGGCATGGGGAGAAGGTGGACAATGTATGTGCTGGGCAGTGACTGGGCATGGGGGGAAGGGAGACAATGTATGTGCTGGGCAGTGACTGTGGGCATGGGGGGGAAGGTGGACAATGTATGTGCGGTACAGTGACTGTGGGCATGGGGGAAAGGGGGACGATGTATGTGTTGGGCAGTGACTGGGCATGGGGGGAAGGGGGACCAATGTATGTGCTGGATAGTGACTGGGCATGAGGGGAAGGGGGACGATGTATGTGCTGGGCAGTGACTGGGCATGGGGGGAAGGGGGACGATGTATGTGCTGGGCAGTGACTGGGCATGGGGGGAAGGGGGACGATGTATGTGCTGGGCAGTGACTGGGCATGGGGGGAAGGGGGACGATGTATGTGCTGGGCAGTGACTGGGCATGGGGGGAATGGGGACGATGTATGTGCTGGATAGGAACTGGGCATGGGGGGTGTATGTGCTGGGCAGGGACTCACTGTGGGCAATGGGAATGTATGTGCTGGGCAGTGACTGTGGGAAGGGGGGGTGTATGTGCTGGGCATGAGCCTGTACCATGTGTAATGCTTGGCAGTGATTGTGGGCACAGAGGGGTGTATGTGATGGCATGAGCTCCTCATTTCACTTGGTTCGCTCAGCACACATCTCTCCCACATCGGCCGGTGAGTACTGGCCTTTAGAAGACTATTGCAATAATCAATGCAGGAGATAATGAGAGCGTGGATTAGAGTTTTTGCTGTGTCTTGTGTAAGGTATGATCGTATTTTGGATATGTTTTTTAGATACATGTAACATGATTTAGAGACAGATTGAATGTGTGGAACAAAGGACAGTTCAGAGTGAAGGATGACACTTAGGCAGCGAGTTTGTTGGGTAGGGTGGTGGGAAAAAAATTAATTCTGTTTTGGAAATATTGAGTTTTACGTGGCGAGATGACATCCAAGATGAAATGGCAGAAAGCTACTATTGTAACTGAATGTGATTACAACATTGGATACAATTACAAACACTTTAGGCTAATACGTGCATGCTGTGAAAACTAAAGCCAGCTACAGTGTATCTCAATAACATTTTGCCAGCAATCACAGCTGAGGCAATTAAGCAGGCTGAAACTTATTACCAGAATTAATATCTATATTGCTGCAGGTTTATAAACCATACTCCGATTTCAGTACAATATTATTTTCTTTAGTGTGGAATTTTAATATCCTTATGATCCATTCTAGAGACTGTGTCAACTTGGTAAGATGGGTTCAGTATGATTTACCTATGGACACAATACCGACAGTCATAATCCTGACAGCCATTTACCTACATTCAAAATACTGACACGGTCAAAATACTGACATTCAGTATGCCGACGTGTTCAAAATGTTGACATAGTCAGAATACCGACATTTGACATGCAGACATGTAAAAATACTGACATGAGTTTTTCTGGGGGGGGGGGGGGGGTTGTGTCAGTGTCGACATAGGGCAACATGGACACTGTCTAAATGTACCGCGTACCCTCGCATGGCTTGCTGCGCTTGGGCAGTCTGTTTTGTGGCAAAAATTCCTTAAAAAACGCATGTCGGTATTTTGACTTGTCTGCATTTTAAATGTCGGTATTCTGACTATGTCGGCATTTTGAACATGTCGTCATAATGAATGTCGGTATTTTGACAGTGTCAGAATTTTGACTGTCAGTCAATGGCGGTCACCATTATGACCGTCGGTATTGTGTCCGTCGGTAAATCAACTGCTACCCAGTAGGATATTGCTGAAAACTCTAAAGATAAACAGCGGTTATGATTAAGACTCTACAAAAGGGATTACAACACCTGGTGGAATTTGGGAGACAGTATAAATGTGACTGCTTCCAAATGTTCTGTTAAAGTATATTGATGAGCCAATCACATTGAATCAATATATAAACAACAATATATTAGCCAAAGAAATAGCAGTTTTATATTTTGCAATAACAACTATTACTGTATGAGGGATATTTAATCCAGACTATACAGTATCACAATACACTAGCAATTTGTAACTGTGTACCACAATCTTATTATGACAAATTGTCAAAGGAACCTACTGCTATAGGTGATATATGTGTAGAAGCACCAAGTATACGTCTATAAGCTCGTAACGAATGGGATACTATTAGAACTAATATATACTAAAACACTAAATATGTACTAAAACTCTAAAACACTGTGAAGATAATAACAGAGAATTTTTCCGAATACGTGAGTGTCCTTGTTGTGGTTCAAGATAGTATCTCAGGATACACTAGTCCCCAATATTGATCAGGGTGGCAGCTTTCTACCCAGTAGGCCGATTTGGTAGATCAGCAGGTAAATCTGGAAAGTGGGAAAGGAAAATGCGCCTAATAGTGTAGTATTTACAAAATACGGTGCGCACAAACAGGTAGTGTTATGAGTGTGCGTACCAGATATATTCTTGTTATGTGTGCATCAATATATCCATCTGAAGCTTGGCTCCAATGTGGTGGTGATGATTCTATTCAGATTCCTTTGTCTATATAGACTACATGCAAGAAAACTGATTATCATATGATCAAAAAAGTGGAAGTACATTTATTGAGATATCCACAAAAAAACATAAGCGCATAAAAAATATATAAAAAATACACAAAAATTGGAAGGAGAAAAAAAAAGGAAAAAGTACTTTACGTAAAAAACAGCATAAAAGGCACTTTCAAAAAGCCCTCAGAGAATAGTCCATAGATCACTATGGATCATGCACCTAATAACTACCATTCTTTTCCGTGTGTTTTTTTTTGTGTAATTATAAAAATATTTACTGAAATTACTGCTTGCTTATGTGGGTTGCAGTTGTGGTTTAGGCTCAAATGTAGGTGTAAATTGCTTCATACTCAAATTTGCTAATTGTATAGAGTTAATATTACTCTTAAAATATTAGTACATACAGTACCTCAGAACACAGGGTCTTCTTTATGGTTATGCATGACAGCCATGCCCCCCAGACAGAGGCGGGCTGGACTGGGGAGCAGGGTGCCATGTGCCCCCCGGGCCATTTTACTGCCAAGGGCCACGGGCCAGCAGCCACCTTCCACTACACCAGTGGTGGCCAACTCGCAGCCAGTTTCTGGCACTGGGGGCATATCTGGCACTGGAGGGGACGTGTATCTGGCAGTGGAGGCATATCTGGCACTGGGGAGACGTGTAGCTAGCAGTGGAGGCATATCTGGCAATGGGGAGACGTGTAGCTAGCAGTGGAGGCATATCTGGCACTGGGGCATATTTGGCACTGGGGGCATATCTTGCACTGGGGAGACGTGTAGCTAGCAGTGGGGGCATATCTGGCACTGGGGCATATTTGGCACTGGGGGCATATCTGGCACTGGGGGCCGGGGACATGTGTCTCTGGCATTGTGGGCATATCTGACACTGTGGGCATATCTGGCACTGGGGGGATATTTGGCACTGTGGGGACGTGTATCTGGCACTGGGGGCATATCTGGCACTGGAGAGACGTGTATCTTACACTGGGGGCATATCTGGCACTGGGGAGATGTGTATCTGGCAGTGGGGGCATATCTGGCACTGGGGAGATGTGTATCTGGCAGTGGGGGCATATCTGGCACTGTGGGGGCATATATGTATCTGGCACTGTGGAGGAATATATGTATCTGACACCGTGGAGGAATATATGTATCTGACACCGTGGAGGAATATATGTATCTAGCACTGTGGAGGAATATATGTATCTGGCACTGTGGGGACATATATGAATGTGGCACTGTGGGAGCATATATGTATTTGGCACTGTGGATGCACCCATTTTTTGGTGTTTTTATATGTATGTGGCACTGTACAGGGGCTTTATTTGTATGTGGCACTGTACAACATGACTAAAAATGGGGTTATGACACAAGGTCATACTCCTACAAACGTCAAACTGAAAGGTGTGCACATAAATATAGGATGTGGCTTTGTGACAACTATACCACGCCCCCATTTGTACTCGCGCGCCTTCGGCGTGCGCATGATATGGCTCTTATCCTCGACTACAGATCTTTTCTGGCTCTTTGCCACTGACTGGTTCGCCACCCCTGTACTACACAGCTCTGCTGAAAACGCGGCCGCACTGACAAATTTATAATAAAGTATCTTTGGGATAATTTATACCAGGACTAATTTTTTTCTATTAATAAATATTTTTTAAACAAAAAAAACTCCATTTAAGATGGCGCCATTATTTATGGGCCAGTGCTCTGGACTTGCCCCCCAGGCTAAAAGTTGCCAGCCAGCTCCTGCCCCCAGACAGACATGGCCCCCAACTCAGTCCATTCACCTCTTCCTGGTTAGCAGCTGATGATGTGGTGGTGGTGGATTGGAGATTGTCAGTAATACTACTACAAAAAATTGGCGGGATGTAATGATGTCTTAGATCGCTGGAGGTGCGGAATGCCGAACGATCTGGGAAGTTTTGTTAAAAGGGCAATCACTTACAAGGCAAAACCATGCCTTGTGATTACCCCTCTAAAAACATGTCAGAGATCGTCCGGCATCCCGCACCTCTGGCAATATCGGATGCCATTATATCCTGCCCATTAAGTCCAAGGCACCTGTATGCAAGGAATGACTCTTACAGCTTAGAAATGCTGGTATACAAACATATGAGTACAACAGTTTCAAGATGGTTTCTGAGGTCTTCTCAGGTAGGAAACTAAGAAGAGTTTACACCCATTTGTTTCTGGGGATTTATGTAAGTGCAAAGATAAAAACTATAAAAACAAAGAAACTGATATGCTCCTTAATCGGCTTCATTTGCAGCAGAGTTGTAGGTTGAAGGTGCTAAATCAAAGTCAGCACCAGAAAAAAGTAAGCACATATTTTGCTGCTCATCCAAAATCTGGAAAAATTCATTTACTTTATACGATGACTGAAAGTTCATCTTCCTTGTTTCTCGTGAATGATCTTATCTATTTGAATGTTGTTTTCCTTTCTTGTCTCATTGTGCTGTGTAGGCAGTTTTCATTTTTTCAAATTTCGAGAAGGAACATTCAGCAGTTGCTACTGTTACTGGGATGGACAGAAACAAAATAATCACTGTACTTACTGTACTTCTGAAAAAACTTGAAGATAAAACACAATTTTCAACAACGAGCAGCTTTGCCAAATCTTCCACTGTAGATCATTTAGAAATGTATAGTTTTAAACATGCTGTAAATGCAAGCAGATGCCCTAACAAAGATTTACTGTAGTAAAGTCCTTCTGAAATATTTAACTAACTGTTCAGCATCTTCATAGAGCATATCATCTATTTATATCACAAGTGTGCTTGGTAGAATTGCTTTAAACTTTCTGACAATGATTACACAGTTGTCCCACAATAATATCCAAACGACCATAGACAATATTCTCTTTAATTGTGCATCATTCAGGGGTCTATGTACTATTCCTTGGAGAGAGATTAAGCGGATGGAGATAAAGTACCATCCAGAGCCGGCCCTAACCAATATGATGCCCTAGGCAAGATTTTGGCTGGTGCCCCCTAGCATCACCGCTGGTTCCACCTCTGACAGTGCACCTCTTTCCTAGCACCATCACCCCTCACCCATAGCAGTCCTTATTTTGGTGTTTGTACCCCCTATATTTTAAACAGGAACAGTTCGCACATTTGGCGCACAGCCCAAAAATTGGTGTGTTTTTGCTGGCACAGGGCATGGCCACACAATAGTAACCCCAATTCCAATTACGCCACACAGTACTGCAACTTTATTCACATTTGATCATGCGATAGTGTCCATAATTCATATTACATCCCATAGTAGTATTACTTTACCTTATAAACATTACTCCTCACAGTAGAGCCCCTTATTCACCTTACATCACACTGAATTGCTCCTTATTCACATTACAGCACACCCTATTGCTCTTTATTCATATTAGACGACACAGTAGTGCCCTTTCTATACGCAATGCCACATAGTAGAGCAGCTTATACACATAATGCCACACATTAGTAATGCATTTATACACATAATTCCACACAGTAATGCCCCTTACACATTATTAATGTCCTTATAAACATAACGCGCCTTACACATTATGACAACCTTTATTAATGCCCTTTTACACATAATGTCCCTTACATATATGCTGCACATTATTAATGCCCATATACACATAATGACACACATAGTGCCCCTACACATTTGCTGCACATTATTAGTGCCCCTATACACATAATGACACACATACAGTAGTACCTTGTTACACATATGCCGCACATTATTAATGCCCTTATACACATAATGACACACATAGTGCTCCTTACACATATGTTGCACATTATTAATGTATTTTTACATGACAAACATAATGCTCCTTACACATATTCTGAACACTACTGCACAACCAACCCACTCACATGCACACAGCACTCACACTGCCACTAACACTGTGACCTCTGCCTCTGCTTGGATACAGATGTGTCCTCATAAATCTTGCCTCAATGCTAACGCCTGGCACCTTTTTTTATGAAAATGCATCTTATTTGCATTGCTATGTGGCTAGGATGCACAAGCAGCTTCTGCTGATTAAAATGATATGCAGCATGCCTATATACTGTGTGAGACTGTGGCTGTATCTGCATATGAAATGCTACACACAGAGTATAGGCATGCCGCATATCATTTTAATCAGCAGAAGCTGCTGATGCCCCTAGGCATATCAAATGCCCTAGGCAATTGCCTAGTTTGCCTATGCCTATGGCCGGCTCTGGTACCATCCAATCAAATCCTGCCATTTTTCAAACACAGCCTGTAACAAAGCAGCTAGTTGATTGGTTGGTAATTTATCTCCATACACTTTATCTCTCTCCAAGGCTTATACATATACCAGTGGTAAGTAAATTGTGTTTATATGTCATCCTTAGGGTCAGTTGTGTGGTGAGGGATAAGATTTGCTTCTGTTTGGCCACATATTTTATGACTGGCAGCCACCAGCACTGGTTTTGCCTATTACATTGACCATAAATAATTTGAATTGGTCCTGGACCACCAACCCAGAGCACCCCTGCAAGTCTCCTGAGGCACCCCAGGGTGCCACGGCACACAGTTTGAGAACCACTGACATAGACATCTAAAGATGGGTACACACTAGATTATATGTTGTCTGATCAGGCAGTACAGACTGACATTGGGCACATCGTCTAGTGTGTCCCTGCCATGTCGCTGACTATGTGTGCTCCCTCCTGTCGTCAGTGTTACCCTCTGTCAGCCCTGGAAGACATAGCTAGCGAGGGATATACACTCGCAGACACCCCCGCCCCCCCGCCGGTGTTGATGAGTACACACATTGTGTAATTTGTACCCAGGTTAAGTGTTGCATCCTCTGCTATGTCATCAAAATGTTTTTATTTACTCTGATTCTCCCTTTGGATACAAACTTGGCTTCCACGCTCTACTTTTCAGTCATGTTTATAGCCATATTTTAGCTTCTTCAAAATCGTTTCTAAACAGCTGTGTCACTGACTCTGTTACATTACAAATTGATTTTGCAGCATTTTCTAAGTGTGTTTGTTTGGACTGTAGACATTTAGAAACAGTATTGACCATTTCAGCAATATTTTTTTTAAGTTCTATCTGTACTACAAACTCAAAACATCCTAGCTTTTTTTTCAAAGCAGCAGCTTCTTTACATTCTTCTTTATTCTTGTAGAGAAGAATTATTCTGTAAGTGCCTTTATTATATCCTTATACCGGAATCTCAAAGCAGTAAGACACTCATTCCTTGAAGACCAACACCTTGGACATAATCTTTTTAAAGTAATGTTACTGCCAATCTCTGAGTAGGAGAGGGATGTCAACTCCAACAACATGACCCATCGTGTGATACTATGGCCAAAGAAAGTGTACAATATTTCAAGCAAGTCATAGAACTGTTTTATTTCAGGTATTCCTTGAACACAGTCATTTAGTGCAAGATTTAAGTTGTAGGCAGCGCAAAGTACGGGTGGTCTTCAGGTTGCCGACTGTCGGGATCCCGGCGCACAGTATACCGGCGCCGGAATCCCGACAGCCGGCATACCGACAGTTTTTCTCCCTTGTGGGGGTCCATGACCCCCCTGGAGGGAGACTAAATAGCTTGGCGCGCGTAGCGCACCACCGTGCCCGCAAGGGGCTCATTTGCGCTTGCCACGCTATCGGTATGCCAGCGGTCGGGCATCCGGCGCCGGTATGCTGGTCGCCGGGAGCCCGGCTGCAGGCATACCATACCACACCCCAATGTACATATTCTGTACTAGGTTCTCTGGGCAGATGTATTAAGCCTGGGAAAGTGATAAAGCAGTGATATGTGCAAGGTGATAATGCACCAGCCAATCAGCTCTTAACTGTCAATTTACATATTGGAGCAGATTGGCTGGTGCGTTATCACCTTGCACTTATCAATGCTTTATCACTTCTGCAGGCTTAATACATCTGCCCCTCTGTGAGCTATTCTTGACTGCACTCCTGCATAAATGGCTCTCATATTTGTTGCCCCATCATACCCTTGACCGCGGCACTTTGGTCATTTTAAACATTTTCCTTCCATTCATTTTACTATTTCCTTGTCAAGACCAGCAGCTGTATGATCGGATATAGCATAAAATGCTAATAAGGACTCCTTAGTTCCGAAGTTAAGCTAATTGCTTTCTAATGTCACATTACAAAATACTTAACTTAGTAGGTTAGTTTTTGAAATATCTTGTGTTGTATCAGGTGCGTTAGAACAAAAATTTTCATGGGGAGGGGGGGCAAAAGGCCATGGACAACTAGCCTGGAGATGATAGGTGCACATATTGATGTAGGAAGTAGAGGAACTCATGGGAAGGGGGGCAGAGGCACGCTTGGTGAGGCAGGGGCAGAGGTACATATGGGGAGGGGAGATGATAGGTGCACATGGGGAGGCAGAAGGCAGAGGCACTCATAGGGAGGGGGGTCAGAGGCACACTTGTGGAGGCAGGGAGCAGAGGTACTCATGGGAAAGCCTTGCCTCATTGGCGTAACTACCACCCCCGCAGCCACTGATTCAGTGCAGATTGACATGCAGACTGGCCGTTCGCATGTCAGTCTGCTAAATATCCCTCTCAAAATGGCAGCTGCCATGGGGGAGACATGCTAGAGGTCAACGTTGACCTAATGCTAGTAAGTGGTACCAGCCGGAACCCTGGAGCGCATATCACTGGCGGACGTGGCACCTTGGCACCAGGGTCAGATTAAGGGAGGGGGGAGGGGGGCAAGAATTTTTTGGCTCATCTCCCTTTTGTTATAGATTAATGTTTTCACATACCTTCCTCGTCAAATACTCTATAAAATGGTGAAAACCACATCAAAATCCGTCCAGTGGTTCTTGAGATTAGTGTGAACTAACAGACAGACAGACAGGGACTTTATATATAGTGTATACAGTACTGTGCAAAAGTTTTAGGGTGGCGTGGAAAAAATGCTGCAAAGCATGAATGCTTTAAAAAATAGAAGCATTAACAAATTATTTTTATCAATTCCCCAAAAGCAAAGTAAATGAAGAGAAGAGAAATCTAAATCAAATCAATATTTGGTGGGACCACCCTTTGCAATCAAAACAGCATTAATTCTTTTAGGTACACTTGTACAATTTTTGAAGGAACTCGGCAGGGAGGTTGTTCCAAAAATCTTGGAGAACAAACCACAGATTTTCTATGGATGTAGGTTTGTTCAAATCCTTCTGTCTCTTCATGTAATCCCAGACAGACTCAATGGTGTTAAGAACTAGAGATGAGCGGGTTCGGTTTCTCTGAATCCGAACCCGCCAGAACTTCATGTTTTTTTTCACGGGTCCGAGCGACTCGGATCTTCCCGCCTTGCTCGGTTAACCCGAGCGCGCCCGAACGTCATCATGACGCTGTCGGATTCTCGCGAGGCTCGGATTCTATCGCGAGACTCGGATTCTATATAAGGAGCCGCGCGTCGCCGCCATTTTCACACGTGCATTGAGATTGATAGGGAGAGGACGTGGCTGGCGTCCTCTCCGTTTAGACACTTGATTTACTAATTTTGGGGAGCATTAGGAGTACTCAGTAGTGTACAGTGCAGAGTTTTGCTGATAGTGACCAGTGACTGACCACCACTTTTATTTATAATCCGTTCTCTGCCTGAAAAAAGCGATACACAGCACACAGTGACTCAGTCACATACCATATCTGTGTGCACTGCTCAGGCTCAGGCCAGTGTGCTGCATCATCTATTATCTATATATAATATTATATATCTGTCTGACTGCTCAGCTCACACAGCTTATAATTGTGGGGGAGACTGGGGAGCACTACTGCAGTGCCAGTTATAGGTTATAGCAGGAGCCAGGAGTACATAATATATTATATAGTGAGTGACCACCAGACACACAGTGCAGTTTATTTAATATATCCGTTCTCTGCCTGAAAAAAGCGATACACACAGTGACTCAGTCAGTCACATACCATATCTGTGTGCACTGCTCAGGCTCAGGCCAGTGTGCTGCATCATCTATATATATTATATATCTGTCTGACTGCTCAGCTCACACAGCTTGTAATTGTGGGGGAGACTGGGGAGCACTACTGCAGTGCCAGTTATAGGTTATAGCAGGAGCCAGGAGTACATAATATTATATTAAAATTAAACAGTGCACACTTTTGCTGCAGGAGTGCCACTGCCAGTGTGACTAGTGACCAGTGACCTGACCACCAGTATATATAATATTAGTAGTATACTATCTCTTTATCAACCAGTCTATATTAGCAGCAGACACAGTACAGTGCGGTAGTTCACGGCTGTGGCTACCTCTGTGTCGGCACTCGGCAGCCCGTCCATAATTGTATATACCACCTAACCGTGGTTTTTTTTTCTTTCTTTATACATACATACTAGTTACGAGTATACTATCTCTTTATCAACCAGTCTATATATTAGCAGCAGACACAGTACAGTGCGGTAGTTCACGGCTGTGGCTACCTCTGTGTCGGCACTCGGCAGCCCGTCCATAATTGTATACTAGTATCCAATCCATCCATCTCCATTGTTTACCTGAGGTGCCTTTTAGTTGTGCCTATTAAAATATGGAGAACAAAAATGTTGAGGTTCCAAAATTAGGGAAAGATCAAGATCCACTTCCACCTCGTGCTGAAGCTGCTGCCACTAGTCATGGCCGAGACGATGAAATGCCAGCAACGTCGTCTGCCAAGGCCGATGCCCAATGTCATAGTACAGAGCATGTCAAATCCAAAACACCAAATATCAGTAAAAAGCCTCTTTTTTTCTTTGCGTCATGTGCTGTTTGGGGAGGGTTTTTTGGAAGGGACATCCTGCGTGACACTGCAGTGCCACTCCTAGATGGGCCCGGTGTTTGTGTCGGCCACTAGGGTCGCTAATCTTACTCACACAGCTACCTCATTGCGCCTCTTTTTTTCTTTGCGTCATGTGCTGTTTGGGGAGGGTTTTTTGGAAGGGCCATCCTGCGTGACACTGCAGTGCCACTCCTAGATGGGCCCGGTGTTTGTGTCGGCCACTAGGGTCGCTAATCTTACTCACACAGCTACCTCATTGCACCTCTTTTTTTCTTTGCGTCATGTGCTGTTTGGGGAGGGTTTTTTGGAAGGGACATCCTGCGTGACACTGCAGTGCCACTCCTAGATGGGCCCGGTGTTTGTGTCGGCCACTAGGGTCGCTTATCTTACTCACACAGCGACCTCGGTGCAAATTTTAGGACTAAAAATAATATTGTGAGGTGTGAGGTATTCAGAATAGACTGAAAATGAGTGTAAATTATGGTTTTTGAGGTTAATAATACTTTGGGATCAAAATGACCCCCAAATTCTATGATTTAAGCTGTTTTTTAGTGTTTTTTGAAAAAAACACCCGAATCCAAAACACACCCGAATCCGACAAAAAAAATTCGGTGAGGTTTTGCCAAAACGCGTTCGAACCCAAAACACGGCCGCGGAACCGAACCCAAAACCAAAACACAAAACCCGAAAAATTTCAGGCGCTCATCTCTAAACAGGGCTCTGTGGGGGCAACATCATCATTTCCAGGACTCCTTGTTCTTCTTTACACTGAAGATACTGTAGTTCTTAATGACATTGGCTGTACATTAAGAAGTAGTCATTAAGACCTATCTTCAACGTAAAGAAGAACAAGGAGTCTTGGAAGCAATGATATGGCCACCACAGAGCCCTGATCTCAACATCATATATCCAGTTATGGTTCTTTTGGCCATGCATTTTCGTGGCAGTAAAGAAATATTGTCAGGGGTGCCCATTATGCCAAAAGACAGCCCCCCAACCAGAGTTTAGAATGCCCTTGGTTCCTCTACCTATCATTTCCATACCTTTTGAGCGAATTGGTATGGATCTGATAAGGCCAGTGGAATAATCCGCTCATGGGCATCAGTATATACTAGTGGTGGTTGACTATGCTACTAGGTACCCGGAGGACATGGCCGGACTGGCCATCTGGCTCTTCTGGCACATGCCAGAAGGGCAGGTGGGCCGAATCGGTCACTCAGAGAGCCGGGAAGGCCACGCACAGCGCAGCCTCCGGCTCTCTGGTTCCATCGTCTCCATGGAAATGGGGGAGGGGTGCGGCGAGTCCACACCCCCGGACTCGCAGCATGCCCCCGTCCCCAGCATCCATCGCCATGGTAATGGGGGGTGCCACGAGTCCACGCCCCCATGACTCATGGCAAGCCCCCGTATGTTGTGCGACACGCCCCCTGTGACGCGTGCGCACCCCCCATGACACGCGCGCGTGTTCACTATTGCCAGGGCCGAATTAAGGCCCCAGTCCGTCCCTGCCGGAGGATATTCCATTATGGATTATAAAGTCTAATACTATTGCTCGGGAACTACTGGTACTATGGACCTGACTGGGGATCCCAAAAGAGCTTCTGACAGACCATGGTACCCCTTTTCTGTCAAAATGTATGAAATTATCTATGTCCTATGTTGAGGCTAGATAATATTAACACCACAGTTTACCCCCAGCAGACAGATAGATTGGTAGAGCGCTTCAACCGAACTTTGAAACAAATCATACAGTACTTGTAAGTGGCAGCGCTTCATTTAACTTTGTTATTTGGTTTCCCTTGATTAGGAGTATTCAGTTTTTCTCCCTTTGAGGCAGTAGCTACAAAGACAGTTTTAATAACAGACAGATAGTGCTCTATAAACATTATCAGCACCCATTTTATATTTATATGATACGTAAGGTTGTGTCCCATGAGAAGCAAGATTGGGCCCTGATTTTACCATACATAATGTATGCAGTTTGTGAGGTGCCCCAAGCTTCTACAGGGTTAAGCCCTTTTGAGCTCCTCTATGGTAGACAGCCCTGAGTTATCTTAGACTTACTGAGAGAAGCTTCCCCAGAGCCTAACATCGTTCAATTTGTGTCCCAATTGTATGGCCGTTTAAGGCAAATTGAACCACTTCTGAAGGAGCATACGGTTAAGGCTCAACAGCATCAGATACATAGTTATGACGCTACTGCAGTCATTCAGTCCTTTAATCCAGGAGATAAGGTGCTGGTTCTCGTGCCCACCACTGAAAGTAAGCTGTATGTTCAGTGGCAATAGCACAACAATAATTGGGACACCCAGCATTGTGGTAGAATTATAAAATGTGGGAATAATTCCCTTACCACAATTTTTGTGCTAAAATTGAAAAATGTTGGAAAAATATGGGAATAATTCCCCCACCACATATTTCTAACTGGACTCCATCTCTCCCATTTTTTTCCCCCAGGCAGGCAGCACTCACTTTGTGTCACGCCCATAAATAAAAATAGTTTTTTTAGAGTAATTAATAAAAGTTACATTTTAAATTAAGCTCATATTACTACAAAATAGTGCACCACCAAGAAAGCCTTCTTTGGCAAGACCCACTAGTAGATATCCCAACCCCTTACCCCAAGCATTCACCCAGGGGCAAATTTAAGGGTGAGGGCGCCCCTAGGCACAACAGTAGCAGCTTCAGACATCCTCAACGCTGTTGGAAGGAAGAAAAGGGAGTATCGCTGGGTGAGCGTGACCTTGAGTTAAATGCAGTTATTAAAAGCAGCACTGACAGTACTGTCAGGTGACTAGTCCCTCTGAATCAGGTCATCCACACACCCCCATCATATCCCACTAAGCCCCTCGAGTCTTAGAGCTATGGGGCCCACTAGGAAATGACGCAGCCCCTGCTGGGCCAGTCCAACCCTGATGACACATTTGTTCCTGAGTTTTGTTATGTATATTGCTTTATGGTCAATGGAGCATATTTGGGATGTGGCGGAAAAGGAGATTGGCATAATGAGTATGAATCTGACATACCTGCAACAACTTTGTGATACTGTTATGTGAACAAAGACCATAATCTTTGTGTGATTCCCCAATAGAGAGAGCACCAATATAAGCAGAGAGAGCAGGGGCATTAAGACCCGGCATATACTGGCCGGTGCTGCAGGCACCATGTGTTACCTCTTGGAGGGGCCCGGAGGGGGCCCAGGTCCTGCTTGTCACGATCCGGGTATCTGGACGCCATTACTTACCCTTCAGATGCCTCCTAAGGCGGGCTCAGCGTTCCAGGACCGGATTCCGCTGTTCCTGAGTTTCCACATACAGAGTGGTCTTTTCATCAGCCGCGGCCTCCGCTGTGCCCGCGTGGTTAAATGTGCATCTATCAGCCTGGCGTCTCCTGTCTCCGGTGGCCGGCGCCGCCATTACTGTTTCCCAGACCACATGGATTACAAACCAAACTTCCCTCCAAGTGTCTGCATGGGCGCAGCCATCTTGGATTCTGTCATCTGATCATTTCCACCAATCTGCTGTCTGTGTTGTTGATTTGCATAATTGCCTAGCCAACCCCTTCCTTGCTGCAGGTATAAGTAAGCTGTACCTGAGCAAGGAAGACGTCAGTGCTTTGGTTGTCAAACCTAGTTCCTGTTTGTCTCTCTTCTATGATTGTCTTCCAGGTTCCAGCTCCTGTCTCAAGACTTCCACCATAGAGACCCGCACCAGCATTCCACCTGCGGTGTAGCCTGACTCTCCAATCCATTGTGGATTCATCTGTTTCCAGCTACAACACTACCTGCTTCCAGCCTCAGCTTCCAGCAGAGTACAGCTTCCCTTAAAGGGCCGGTGTCCTTTCTACACTTTACCACTCTCCACCGGAATTATTATTTCTCCGCTCTCAAGTTCTACATTTCAGTTCACATTTCATCGCTCCCAAAGTTCATTTATTATTTAACTGGTTCCAGCCAGTATCCACTCCGTGCTAACAACAGTCTGGTTCCAGCCAGTATCCACAGCAGCTGTTTTACCTTCAGCAACCCAGCTCTTCCTGGAACACCAGCTGGTATAATCCTGGGTTATCTCCATTGCTACAGCCGGGCCTGGTAAGGACTTTCCATCTAGAAGATCATAAGAACTATCTCACACTACCAGTGCCCTGTGGCTCCTGCCATGCTGTAGTACTCAGGAACTGTATTTATTCTTTGCTGACTTTTACGTTTTCTTTTATTGCTGCTGTGATGCGGAGTTGTCATAATAAACATCATTGACTTTTATCTAAGTTGTCGTGGTCACGCCTTCGGGCAGTTATTATTCATGTTATTTACATGTCCAGGGGTCTGATACAACCTCCCAGGTTCCGGTACATCTCAGCCCCTACAACTGAGGCTGCCTCCCGTCAGCTCAGGCCCTCAGTTGTGACAGTAAGCACTGACCTAATGAATCCAGCCGGAGACCAGGATCAAGCGGCCAGGCCGATGCAAGAACTGGCAGCCCGACTAGAACATCAGGAGGCTGCACAGGGCCACATCATCCGCTGTCTCCAGGATCTCTCTACTCGGCTGGATGGGATTCAGACAACTCTCCGTGGATCAGGCGCGTCTGGTGCGTCAACCACAGTGACTCCAGCTATAACCCCACCCACCTTACCCATTTCTGCTCCACGTCTTCATCTTCCAACGCCAGCAAAATTTGACGGATCTCCAAGATTCTGCAGGGGATTTCTCAACCAGTGTGAGATTCAGTTTGAGCTACAACCTGGCAATTTTCCCAGTGACCGTACAAAAATTGCCTACATTATTTCTCTTCTCAGTGGCTCAGCCCTTGATTGGGCATCACCGTTATGGGAGAGGTCCGACACCCTGCTATCTTCTTACACTGCATTTGTGTCAACATTCAGGCGCATCTTCGACGAGCCAGGCCGGGTAACTTCAGCTTCGTCTGAGATTCTCCGTTTACGCCAGGAATCACGTACTGTAGGACAATATCTTATACAGTTCCAGATCCTGGCATCCGAACTGGCATGGAACGACGAGGCCCTGTATGCTGCATTCTGGCATGGTTTATCCGAGCGTATTAAAGATGAGTTAGCTACCAGAGACTTACCCTCCAAGTTAGATGAGCTAATCTCACTTTGTACGAAAGTTGACTTGCGTTTCAGAGAGAGAGCAACTGAGCGTGGAAGATCATCTGCTCCAAAATCTTCTACTCCTCCTCCTCGCCAACTGTCACCAACTACAGATGAACCCATGCAAATTGGCCGTTCCCGTTTAACTCCTGCTGAGCGCCGAAGACGTCTCTCCGAGTTTCTCTGTCTGTATTGTGCAGCTCCGTCTCACACCATTAATGCCTGTCCCAAACGTCCGGGAAACTCCAAATCCTAGCTCGCCAAGGAGAGGGCCGGCTAGGAGTAATGATCTCCTCTCCATCTCCTCAAGATTGTAACCTCACAGTCTCGCTTCAAATTGCTCAACGTTATCAGAACGTCATTGCCCTCCTGGATTCCGGAGCAGCTGGGAACTTTATTACTGAAGCCTATGTTAAACGGTGGTCCCTATCCACCGAGAGACTTCCTTCGTCCTTTTCCTTAACTGCTGTGGATGGCAGTAAAATTTTTGATACAGTTATTTCTCTAAGGACTCTACCAGTTCGTCTGAGAGTGGGAGTTCTTCATTCCGAACTTATTTCATTTTTAGTGATTCCAAGAGCCACACATCCTGTGGTCCTGGGCCTTCCATGGCTCCGTCTTCACAATCCTACAATTGATTGGACGACTACGCAAATCCTGGCATGGGGTTCCTCCTGTGCTGAGACATGTTTGTTTAAAGTATTGCCTGTCTGTTCTTCCTCCCCCAGGTCGTCTGATGTTCCACCTCCTCCATATCAAGATTTCACGGATGTGTTCAGTAAAGCTTCTGCTGATATCCTTCCTCCTCATAGAGAATGGGACTGCCCGATTGATCTCGTTCCAGGGAAGGTTCCACCTCGAGGCCGAACTTATCCGTTGTCTCTCCCCGAGACACATTCTATGGAGGAATACATTAAAGAGAACCTAGCAAAGGGGTTCATTCGACCTTCTTCTTCTCCAGCCGGCGCAGGCTTCTTTTTTGTAAAGAAGAAAGATGGTGGTCTGCGGCCGTGCATCGACTACAGAGGTTTGAACGACATTACCATCAAGAACCGCTATCCTTTACCCCTGATTACTGAGCTCTTTGACAGAGTTAGCGGAGCTACCATCTTTACAAAGCTGGACCTGAGAGGTGCATACAATCTCATCCGGATCCGTGAGGGTGACGAGTGGAAGACCGCATTTAACACCCGTGACGGACATTATGAGTACCTCGTCATGCCCTTCGGATTGAGCAATGCTCCAGCTGTCTTCCAGCATTTCGTCAATGAGATCTTCAGAGACATTCTATACCGTCATGTCGTGGTCTATCTAGATGATATCCTCATTTTTGCCAACGATTTAGAGGAACATCGTTTCTGGGTAAAGGAGGTTCTGTCCCGTCTCCGTGTCAATCATCTCTACTGCAAATTAGAGAAATGCGTCTTTGAAGTCAAGTCCATTCCGTTTCTAGGGTACATTGTGTCCGGTTCCGGACTAGAGATGGATCCTGAGAAACTACAAGCAATCCAGAATTGGCCGGTACCCTTAACCCTCAAAGGGGTCCAGAGGTTCTTAGGGTTCGCCAATTATTACCGAAAGTTTATACGAGACTTTTCCACCATTGTGGCGCCTATTACTGCTTTCACCAAGAAGGGTGCTAACCCGTCCAAGTGGTCTGAAGAAGCCATGCAAGCTTTTCATCTTTTAAAACAGAGGTTCATCTCTGCACCTGTCCTGAAACAGCCTGACATCGACTCTCCTTTCATCTTAGAGGTGGATGCCTCCTCCGTTGGAGTAGGAGCGGTGTTATCTCAGAGGGCTAAAGATGGTCATTTACATCCTTGCAGTTTCTTCTCACGGAAGTTCTCCCCAGCGGAGCGCAACTATGCCATTGGCGACCAGGAGTTGCTAGCCATCAAGCTCGCTCTAGAGGAGTGGAGATATTTGTTGGAGGGAGCTTCTCATTCAATCACCATCCTTACAGACCACAAGAACCTTCTATATCTAAAAGGCGCACAATGTCTCAACCCTCGTCAGGCCAGATGGGCACTTTTCTTTTCCAGGTTCGACTTTAAACTCCAGTTCTGTCCGGGCTCTCAGAATCGCAAGGCCGATGCCCTTTCCCGCTCATGGGAGCAAGAAAATGAGTCAGAGTCTTCAGACAAGCATCCTATTATAAATCCGTTGGCATTCTCCACGGTAGGGATGGACTCTACGCCCCCATCAGGGAAAAGTTTTGTGAAGCCGACACTAAGGAAGAAGCTCATGCATTGGGCCCATGCTTCCCGTTTTGCCGGACATACAGGTATCCAAAAAACCCTGGAGTTTATCTCTAGGTCCTATTGGTGGCCAACTCTGAAAAAGGACGTTTTGGAGTTTATTGCATCTTGCCCAAAGTGTGCTCAACATAAAGTATCCCGCCAGTCGCCTGTGGGGCAACTGGTTCCACTATCTGTTCCCCGTCGACCATGGACCCATTTGTCGATGGATTTTATTACAGATTTGCCCATGTGCAACAAGTTCAATACCATCTGGGTGGTAGTTGACCGGTTCACCAAGATGGCACACTTCATTCCTCTCACCGGTCTTCCGTCAGCTTCCAAGTTGGCTCAAGTATTCATACAAGAGATCTTCCGACTCCACGGTCTTCCAGAAGAAATTATCTCAGATCGAGGAGTTCAATTCACAGCCAAATTCTGGCGAAGTTTATGTCAAGTCCTCCAAGTCAAGTTAAAGTTTTCCACGGCTTACCATCCTCAGACCAATGGTCAAACTGAGAGGGTGAATCAGGACTTGGAGGCCTTCCTCCGCATCTATGTGTCCTCCTCTCAAGATGACTGGGTTCAATTACTTCCCTGGGCCGAGTTCTGTCATAACAACCAGTATCATTCTTCATCTTCTTCAACACCATTCTTCACCAACTTTGGATACCACCCTAAAGTCCCTGAGTTCCAACCGCTTCCAGCAACTTCTGTTCCCGCAGTGGATATCACCTTGCATCAGTTTGCCAATATCTGGAAGAGCGTACGATCAGCTCTGCTCAAGGCATCGTTCAGGTACAAGAAGTTTGCGGATAAGAAGCGTCGAGCAGTTCCTGCTCTCAAGGTGGGTGATCGGGTATGGTTATCCACGAAGAATTTGAGGTTAAGAGTTCCCAGTATGAAGTTTGCACCTCGCTACATCGGTCCTTTCAAAATTGATCAAGTCATCAATCCTGTTGCTTACAGACTCCAGTTACCTCCCTTCTTAAAAATACCCAGGACATTCCATGTTTCCCTGTTGAAACCGCTAATCTTGAATCGGTTTCATTCCTCACTTCCACCAACTCCGAAAGTCCAAACTCAACGAGGCGTTGAGTATGAAGTGGCCAAGATCCTGGACTCACGTCACCGTTACGGTCAACTTCAGTATCTCATTGACTGGAAGGGCTATGGTCCTGAAGAACGCTCTTGGACCAATGCCTCTGACGTCCATGCTCCTGCCTTGGTCCGAAATTTCCACGCAAAGTTTCCTTTAAAGCCTAAGAAGTGTCCTGGGGCCACTCCTAAAGGGGGGGGTGCTGTCACGATCCGGGTATCTGGACGCCATTACTTACCCTTCAGATGCCTCCTAAGGCGGGCTCAGCGTTCCAGGACCGGATTCCGCTGTTCCTGAGTTTCCACATACAGAGTGGTCTTTTCATCAGCCGCGGCCTCCGCTGTGCCCGCGTGGTTAAATGTGCATCTATCAGCCTGGCGTCTCCTGTCTCCGGTGGCCGGCGCCGCCATTACTGTTTCCCAGACCACATGGATTACAAACCAAACTTCCCTCCAAGTGTCTGCATGGGCGCAGCCATCTTGGATTCTGTCATCTGATCATTTCCACCAATCTGCTGTCTGTGTTGTTGATTTGCATAATTGCCTAGCCAACCCCTTCCTTGCTGCAGGTATAAGTAAGCTGTACCTGAGCAAGGAAGACGTCAGTGCTTTGGTTGTCAAACCTAGTTCCTGTTTGTCTCTCTTCTATGATTGTCTTCCAGGTTCCAGCTCCTGTCTCAAGACTTCCACCATAGAGACCCGCACCAGCATTCCACCTGCGGTGTAGCCTGACTCTCCAATCCATTGTGGATTCATCTGTTTCCAGCTACAACACTACCTGCTTCCAGCCTCAGCTTCCAGCAGAGTACAGCTTCCCTTAAAGGGCCGGTGTCCTTTCTACACTTTACCACTCTCCACCGGAATTATTATTTCTCCGCTCTCAAGTTCTACATTTCAGTTCACATTTCATCGCTCCCAAAGTTCATTTATTATTTAACTGGTTCCAGCCAGTATCCACTCCGTGCTAACAACAGTCTGGTTCCAGCCAGTATCCACAGCAGCTGTTTTACCTTCAGCAACCCAGCTCTTCCTGGAACACCAGCTGGTATAATCCTGGGTTATCTCCATTGCTACAGCCGGGCCTGGTAAGGACTTTCCATCTAGAAGATCATAAGAACTATCTCGCACTACCAGTGCCCTGTGGCTCCTGCCATGCTGTAGTACTCAGGAACTGTATTTATTCTTTGCTGACTTTTACGTTTTCTTTTATTGCTGCTGTGATGCGGAGTTGTCATAATAAACATCATTGACTTTTATCTAAGTTGTCGTGGTCACGCCTTCGGGCAGTTATTATTCATGTTATTTACATGTCCAGGGGTCTGATACAACCTCCCAGGTTCCGGTACATCTCAGCCCCTACAACTGAGGCTGCCTCCCGTCAGCTCAGGCCCTCAGTTGTGACACTGCTGCAACCCACCCCCCTTCCACTGTGTGTACACAGAGCAAGGCACTTGGAGCGGGGAGAGAGAGTGACTGCTGCAGCAGCTGCCTCTCTCCCCAGCACACACGCTGCAGCAGTCGCGCCTCTCTATCCATGCACGATGTGTGTGGGGTGTGTGGTTAAGCGAACCCACATGCCACCCGCTACCTGCCACCCGCCACCCACCCCCCCTGCACATGGTCACTTCTCAGCCACAAGAGAGTACTTTTTTATAAAATTCCTAAGGAGGAGTCTGGCCATACCCCCCTGTATTGGCCTCACACCCCTCCGAGTACCTAGACCATGGTTTCGGACGTAGCTTGTTTGGAGAGTTGAGTGCTGCAGGAGAGGTGAGCGGCTACATAGGGAGACGCTGGTTAGCAGCCATAGGGAGAGAGATGCTGGTGTGGCTGCAGGAGCCAATGAGACTCAGGGGCAGATTTATTAATCTCTGTGAAGTGATAAAGTGGAAGGTGATAAAGGACCAGCCAACCAGATCCTAACTGCCATGTCACAGGCTGGGTTTGAAAAATGTTAGTTAGGAGATGATTGGCTGGTGCTTTATCACCTTCCATTTTATCACTTCACCAAGCTTAATAAATCTGTCCCCCGGAGCGAAGGCGGCAGCTGGGCAGGGGAGACTAGCAGTGGGGATCCAGGCTCAAGCTGATGGTGTGGGGCAGAGCAGCGGGGGCCATTGTGGTGTGAACTGGAGGACCAGACGTGAAAACCACTGAGCAACATCTGCAGAAAGATACCGTGTAACAAGTCTGTTAAAGTATACCACAAGTGCCCCCAAGGGCATAGCTACCAAAAGTGCAGGGAGTGCAGCAGATATGGAGCCCAGAGCTGAGAGGGGCCCACCTTCCCTGTCACAGTTACATGTGTTATATACATTTTTCACCATCGGGTGATACATAGGTGCCCTTACAAACTTTTGCCTTGGGGCCTATAATATATCTAGTGATGCCGATGGGCATGCTCATTGTAATGTGTTATAAGATGAAATGGAGTGGAGACACTATAGTGTGGCATAATATGAACCGGGGGGCACTGTAATGTGTCAAAATATGATGTGGGTGCACTCTATATCATAATGTGGGAATATAGATTGTAAGCTCCACTGGAGCAGGGACTGATGTGAATGGCCAAATATTCTCTGTAAAGCGCTGAGGAATATGTGTGCACTATAAAAATTAGAGCACTACTCTTAACTAAGGCACTACTATGGTTCAGAAAAAATACTAGGGCAACAGTATGGATCATAAAATTAACACTGCGATGGAGATGTGCCTTTCTAGAAGCATTGGGATAGGGGCTCCTTCTAAATGTTGCTATGGGGCCCACAAAATTCTAGCTATGCCTGAGTACACCTGTTTGTCCATTCACTGCACAGAAGTGCCTTCCCAAGTCTTCAGAATGAGAACACTTACAAATTGTACACTTTTCCTAATCGTCTGTGGACTGAGCTTATTTGGTGAGACTACAAGCCATATCCCAGCCTATTTTGTGGAACTTCGGGCCCGATTCAGACCTGATCGCTGTTGTGCAAATTCGCACGGTGGCCAATTATCTATCCGACTGCACGTGTACAGATTGTAGTGCGCACGCGCGGGGCCAAACTGCGAAAAAATCCAGCAACTTTTTTGCTCGCTAGGTGTACAGAAGTTGATTGACAAGAAGCCGGCATTTGGGGGTGATAACTGGCCGTTTTCTGAGAGTGTCAGGAATAACCCATGCGTGCCCAAGCGTTTTCAAGGAGGGTGTGTGATGTCAGCCCTGATCAACCTGATTCTATCGTACAGTCTGTAAGAATAGGTTCTGGGCTACGCACAGAATGCATAGACTGGAAGAATCATTAGATGGTGAGTTGCAGCGCCGTAACTACCTATGTGCCAGGTGTGCCTGGCACACAGCGCAGTTACCCTGAGGGCGCACGGCCAGCGGCTTGTAATGAGTCAAATTGACTCATTACAAGCTGCTTGTTGTGTGCCGTGCGCTGCGCTGTTGAGGAGAGCAGCGCCAGGGGCAGGGAAGGAGGAGGAGGGAGGGGGACTGGAGCCACAGCAGCGCTATGTCATTGGTAGTAGCGATGCTGCAGCAGTCCTTTCTCCTTCTGTATTGGCTGCCCGGCGCTGCTGTGTATGCTGTGATGCGGTTCCCTCATCCCAGCATTCTCAGCGGCGGCGGGCAGCCAATGCAGAAGGAGAGGGGGCTGCTGCAGCGGCGCCTCTATCAATTACATAGCGCTGCTGCGGCTCCAGTCCCCCTCCCTCCTCCTCCTTCTCCCCTGCGGCTGCCCGGGATCTCTGCCAGCACGAGGAGCCTGACTGCCAGCGGGGAGAGATGGTAAGTATATCTTTCTTTCTTTCTTTCTTTCTTTCTTTCTTTCTTTCTTTCTTTCTTTCTTTCTTTCTTTCTTTCTTTCTTTCTTTCTTTCTTTCTTTTTCTTTCTTTCTTTCTTTCTTTCTTTCTTTCTTTCTTTCTTTCTTTCTTTCTTTCTTTCTTTCTTTCTTTCTCTTTCTTTCTTTCTTTCTTTCTTTCTTTCTTTCTTTCTTTTTCTTTCTTTTTCTTTCTTTCTTTCTTTCTTTCTTTCTTTTTCTTTCTTTCTTTCTTTCTTTCTTTCTTTTTCTTTCTTTCTTTCTTTCTTTCTTTCTTTCTTTCTTTCTTTCTTTTTCTTTCTTTCTTTCTTTCTTTTTCTTTTTCTTTCTTTCTTTCTTTTTCTTTCTTTCTTTCTTTCTTTTTCTTTCTTTCTTTCTTTCTTTCTTTCTTTCTTTCTTTTTCTTTCTTTCTTTCTTTCTTTCTTATTCTTTCTTTCTTTTTCTTTCTTTCTTTCTTTCTTTCTTTCTTTCTTTCTTTCTTTCTTTCTTTCTTTCTTTCTTTCTCTCTCTCGTGTCTTCCGCAATGTGTAAAAAGGTGGACTCAGTCTGCCACAATGTGTAAAAAGGGGGACTCAGTCTGCCACAATGTGTAAAAAGGGGGAGTCAGTCTACCGTAATGTGTAAAAAGGGGGACGCTGCCGTAATGTGTAAAAAGGCACGCTGTCTGCCGTAATGTGTAAAAAGGGGGACGCAGCCTGCCGTAATGTGTAAAAAGGGGGACGCTGCCTGCCGTAATGTGTTAAAAAGGGAATGCTGTCTGCCGTAATGTGTAAAAAGGGGGACGCTGCCTGCCGTAATGTGTAAAAAGGGGACGCTGTCTGCCGTAATGTGTAAAAAGGGGACGCTGCCTGCCGTAATGTGTAAAAAGGGGACGCTGCCTGCCGTAATGTGTAAAAAGGGGGATGCTGCCTGCCGTAATGTGTAAAAAGGGAACACTATCTGTCGTAATGTGTAAAAAGGGGACGCTGTCTGCCGTAATGTGCAAAAAGGGGGACGCTGTCTGCCGTAATGTGTAAAAAGGGGATGCTGTCTGCTGTAATGTGTAAAAAGGGGGACGCTGTCTGCTATAATGTGTAAAAAGGGGCTCTACCTGGTGTAGTGGCGCTACTGTGCAGTGTATATATTTTTTGCGCACCTGTGGTGCGCACTGCCCCTGCGCAAGAGCGTAAGGGGGCACCAATGCCGTTTCTTGCACACAGCGCTAAAAAACCTAGTTACGGCACTGGTGAGTTGTGAAAGGATTTGCAGCTGACCGACGTTCGCAGAGATTTTTGCAAGGTGTACACAGACTTGCACAGGGCAGGTTTTTACTCTGCCTGAGAAGCGACTATCTGATCGTAAACCTCTGCAAATTTGCAGAGGAGCGATCAGGCCTGAATTACCTTCTATGTCATAGCAGTATGATACACTTAGAGCCACAGCTCCTTACAGAATTCAGTGCAGCTCCTCACCACTAGGCACATTGGGGGTAATTCAGAGTTGATCGCAGCAGCAAATCTGTTAGCAGTTGGGCAAAACCATGTGCACTGCAGGGGGGGGGGGAGTGTGGCAGATATAACATGTGCAGAGACAGTTAGATTTGGGTGGGTTATTTTGTTTCTGTGCAGGGTAAATACTGGCTGCTTTATTTTTACACTGCAATTTAGATTTCAAACTGAAAACACCCCACCCAAATCTAACTCTCTCTGCACATGTTATATCTGCCATCCCTGCAGTGCACATGGTTTTGCCCAACTGCTAACAAATTTGCTGCTGCGATCAACTCTGAATTACCCCCATTCTCTATTATGTCAAGTGGGATATTACCACGTCATTAATCCTCAGCTGCCTGAGTATTTGTCAAGTAAATTGCAGCAGTACCACATGCATGTTCATATTCCTGCTTACAAGTAATGCAAAGCATGCCCCAGCCTCAACCACAGTTGTGTATTTATTGGACAGCTTCATTAAACTGTGCAACACTAAAGGTTATTTGCCATTAAGTGCCTAGTACTACCACGACTACTAATGGGCCCTACACAGTAAGCGATCCGCTGCCAAGCTGCCCGACGGCGGATACGGCCGACAGGCGACCCGGCAGTGGAGGGGGGGCAGTGACGGGGGGAGGGAAGTTTTTTCACTCCCCCCGTCACCCGGCTCCATAGAAGTGCAGGCAAATATGGACGAGATCGTCCATATTGGCCTGCATGAACAGGCAACGGGGCACCAGCGATGAACGAGCACGGGGCCGCTCATCGTTCATCGCTGGGGCCTCCATACTCAAAGATATGAATGGTATCTCATTCATTAATGCATGAGATCGTTCATATCTTTGAGTATTATCGCTCAGTGTGTAGGGCTAGTAAGAACAGCATTGTTTGTTAAGCTGGGACAGCACCATTCCAGTCTTCATGGACTGGACTAAGTCAATATCTACTGCCCGGAGCACTGTAGAGTCTGAGCACTAGAGGGCTCAGACTCAACTGCGCATGCGCAGATCTCTGGGAAAAAGGTGCGGCGGCCATTTTCCCTGAGATTTCTCTACTGCGCATGTGCAGAACTCTTTGAAAATGGACGCTGAGCCATTTTCACTGTGTTCTAATAGCGCTGCGGATGCTGGCGCTGAACTTCGGAGGGGTGAGTATTTTAAAAATGGGTGCAGTGTGTGCGGTGGGGGCCCCCTCTGGACTCAGGGGCCCGTGTGCACCGCACACACTGCACCCATTATAGAAATGCCAGTGAATACAATATATAATATGTATTTTCAGTACTTTGAGTCATGCATGGTTCATTGTACTTTTGAGCATGATCATCAGTGCAGAGGCGCTGAAGTAGCATTTTAGCAAATCTTTTAAATCTCCAAAAATGCTGCAAAGCTGTTTCATTGATCATCAGAATCAGAATCAAAATCAGCTTTATTGGCCAGGTATACTTACGTATACTAGGAATTTGTCTTCGGTTTGCTATACAACAGCCAAGTAGGTAACAGGTAAGCAGGTGCGTGTGTGTGTGTGTGGGGGGGGGGGGGGGCAAGTAAAGTTACACAGATAGGTATACCGTAGGGACACAAGTTAGTTACATGTACGTCTAGTCAGTCAATGTTCAGGAGTTCAGCAGGCGGACCGCTTGGGGAAAGAAACTTTTGAGGCTTCTGGTGGACCTGGCGGGGATGGCCCTGTAACGCCTGCCTGAAGGAAGCAAGTTAAACATGCTGTGGCCGGGGTGAGCTCTGGACAAGTACAGGTCCTGGACTGAGGGAAGGTCGGCCCCGATGATCTTCTCTGCGGTTCTGACCACCTTTTGGAGCCTGCATCTGTCCCTCGCGCTGGCGGAGCTGTACCATACGAGTACCATACCATAATGTGTAAATTGCTAAATTCATGAGACAAGATGTTATGTCACAGTAGCTGTTCTTCCTGTGGGCTGAGACTTTAGTAGATAATCATTACAAATGTGGTTGTAATTAGGAGAACTAAGTTGTGCACTTCTCTAAAATAGCAACAACAAAAAACAAAAACAACAACTTTCACAGGAAAACAAAATGAAAATCTTTACTTTTTCGTAAATCAGTAATAGTACTGTAGTTTTTATTTATCTTTTTTTGCAGAGAACATCTCTTTTTATATATATATATATTAGAGATGAGCGGGTTCGGTTCCTCTGAATCCGAACCCGCCCGAACTTCATGTTTTTTTTCACGGGTCCGAGCGACTCGGATCTTCCCGCCTTGCTCGGTTAACCCGAGCGCGCCCGAACGTCATCATGACGCTGTCGGATTCTCGCGAGACTCGGATTCTATATAAGGAGCCGCGCGTCGCCGCCATTTTCACACGTGCATTGAGATTGATAGGGAGAGGACGTGGCTGGCGTCCTCTCCATTAGAAATTAGATTAGAAGAGAGAGAGAGATTGTGCAGAGTCAGACAGAGTTTACCACAGTGACCAGTGCAGTTGTTGTTAGTTAACTTTTATTTATTTTAATATATATCCGTTCTCTGCTATATCCGTTCTCTGCCTGAAAAAAAACGATACACAGCAGCAGCCAGTCACACAGTGTGACTCAGTCTGTGTGCACTCAGCTCAGCCCAGTGTGCTGCACATCAATGTATAAAAGGCAAAGCTTATAATAATTGTGGGGGAGACTGGGGAGCACTGCAGGTTGTTATAGCAGGAGCCCCCAGGAGTACATAATATTATATTAATTTAAAATTAAACAGTGCACACTTTTGCTGCAGGAGTGCCACTGCCAGTGTGACTAGTGGTGACCAGTGCCTGACCACCAGTATAGTAGTATATTGTTGTATGTATTGTATACTATCTCTTTATCAACCAGTCTATATTAGCAGCAGACACAGTACAGTGCGGTAGTTCACGGCTGTGGCTACCTCTGTGTCGGCAGTCGGAACTCGGCAGGCAGTCCGTCCATCCATAATTGTATTACAATATATACCACCTAACCGTGGTATTTTTTTTTCTTTCTTTATACCGTCATAGTGTCATACTAGTTGTTACGAGTATACTACTATCTCTTTATCAACCAGTGTACAGTGCGGTAGTTCACGGCTGTGGCTACCTCTGTGTCGGCAGTCGGCAGGCAGTCCGTCCATCCATAATTGTATTATTATTATAATATATACCACCTAACCGTGGTTTTTTTTCCATTCTTTATACCGTCGTCATAGTGTCATACTAGTTGTTACGAGTATACTACTATCTCTTTATCAACCAGTGTACAGTGCGGTAGTTCACGGCTGTGGCTACCTCTGTGTCGGCAGTCGGCAGGCAGTCCGTCCATCCATAATTGTATTATTATTATAATATATACCACCTAACCGTGGTTTTTTTTTCATTCTTTATACCGTCATAGTGTCATACTAGTTGTTACGAGTATACTACTATCTCTTTATCAACCAGTGTACAGTGCGGTAGTTCACGGCTGTGGCTACCTCTGTGTCGGCAGTCGGCAGGCAGTCCGTCCATCCATAATTGTATTATTATTATAATATATACCACCTAACCGTGGTTTTTTTTTCATTCTTTATACCGTCGTCATAGTGTCATACTAGTTGTTACGAGTATACTACTATCTCTTTATCAACCAGTGTACAGTGCGGTAGTTCACGGCTGTGGCTACCTCTGTGTCGGCAGTCGGCAGGCAGTCCGTCCATCCATAATTGTATTATTATTATAATATATACCACCTAACCGTGGTTTTTTTTCCATTCTTTATACCGTCGTCATAGTGTCATACTAGTTGTTACGAGTATACTACTATCTCTTTATCAACCAGTGTACAGTGCGGTAGTTCACGGCTGTGGCTACCTCTGTGTCGGCAGTCGGCAGGCAGTCCGTCCATCCATAATTGTATTATTATTATAATATATACCACCTAACCGTGGTTTTTTTTCCATTCTTTATACCGTCGTCATAGTGTCATACTAGTTGTTACGAGTATACTACTATCTCTTTATCAACCAGTGTACAGTGCGGTAGTTCACGGCTGTGGCTACCTCTGTGTCGGCAGTCGGCAGGCAGTCCGTCCATCCATAATTGTATTATTATTATAATATATACCACCTAACCGTGGTTTTTTTTCCATTCTTTATACCGTCGTCATAGTGTCATACTAGTTGTTACGAGTATACTACTATCTCTTTATCAACCAGTGTACAGTGCGGTAGTTCACGGCTGTGGCTACCTCTGTGTCGGCAGTCGGCAGGCAGTCCGTCCATCCATAATTGTATTATTATTATAATATATACCACCTAACCGTGGTTTTTTTTCCATTCTTTATACCGTCGTCATAGTGTCATACTAGTTGTTACGAGTATACTACTATCTCTTTATCAACCAGTGTACAGTGCGGTAGTTCACGGCTGTGGCTACCTCTGTGTCGGCAGTCGGCAGGCAGTCCGTCCATCCATAATTGTATTATTATTATAATATATACCACCTAACCGTGGTTTTTTTTCCATTCTTTATACCGTCGTCATAGTGTCATACTAGTTGTTACGAGTATACTACTATCTCTTTATCAACCAGTGTACAGTGCGGTAGTTCACGGCTGTGGCTACCTCTGTGTCGGCAGTCGGCAGGCAGTCCGTCCATCCATAATTGTATTATTATTATAATATATACCACCTAACCGTGGTTTTTTTTTCATTCTTTATACCGTCGTCATAGTGTCATACTAGTTGTTACGAGTATACTACTATCTCTTTATCAACCAGTGTACAGTGCGGTAGTTCACGGCTGTGGCTACCTCTGTGTCGGCAGTCGGCAGGCAGTCCGTCCATCCATAATTGTATTATTATTATAATATATACCACCTAACCGTGGTTTTTTTATACCACCTAACCGTGGCAGTCCGTCCATAATTGTATACTAGTAAACTATCCAATCCATCCATCTCCATTGTTTACCTGAGGTGCCTTTTAGTTCTGCCTATAAAATATGGAGAACAAAAAAGTTGAGGTTCCAAAATTAGGGAAAGATCAAGATCCACTTCCACCTCGTGCTGAAGCTGCTGCCACTAGTCATGGCCGAGACGATGAAATGCCAGCAACGTCGTCTGCCAAGGCCGATGCCCAATGTCATAGTACAGAGCATGTCAAATCCAAAACACCAAATATCAGAAAAAAAAGGACTCCAAAACCTAAAATAAAATTGTCGGAGGAGAAGCGTAAACTTGCCAATATGCCATTTACCACACGGAGTGGCAGGTAACGGCTGAGGCCCTGGCCTATGTTCATGGCTAGTGGTTCAGCTTCACATGAGGATGGAAGCACTCAGCCTCTCGCTAGAAAACTGAAAAGACTCAAGCTGGCAAAAGCACCGCAAAGAACTGTGCGTTCTTTGAAATCCCAAATCCACAAGGAGAGTCCAATTGTGTCGTTTGCGATGCCTGACCTTCCCAACACTGGACGTGAAGAGCATGCGCCTTCCACTATTTGCATGCCCCCTGCAAGTGCTGGAAGGAGCACCCGCAGTCCAGTTCCTGATAGTCAGATTGAAGATGTCAGTGTTGAAGTACACCAGGATGAGGAGGATATGGGTGTTGCTGGCGCTGGGGAGGAAATTGACCAGGAGGATTCTGATGGTGAGGTGGTTTGTTTAAGTCAGGCACCCGGGGAGACACCTGTTGTCCGTGGGAGGAATATGGCCGTTGACATGCCAGGTGAAAATACCAAAAAAATCAGCTCTTCGGTGTGGAGGTATTTCACCAGAAATGCGGACAACAGGTGTCAAGCCGTGTGTTCCCTTTGTCAAGCTGTAATAAGTAGGGGTAAGGACGTTAACCACCTCGGAACATCCTCCCTTATACGTCACCTGCAGCGCATTCATAATAAGTCAGTGACAAGTTCAAAAACTTTGGGTGACAGCGGAAGCAGTCCACTGACCAGTAAATCCCTTCCTCTTGTAACCAAGCTCACGCAAACCACCCCACCAACTCCCTCAGTGTCAATTTCCTCCTTCCCCAGGAATGCCAATAGTCCTGCAGGCCATGTCACTGGCAAGTCTGACGAGTCCTTTCCTGCCTGGGATTCCTCCGATGCATCCTTGCGTGTAACGCCTACTGCTGCTGGCGCTGCTGTTGTTGCCGCTGGGAGTCGATGGTCATCCCAGAGGGGAAGTCGTAAGCCCACTTGTACTACTTCCAGTAAGCAATTGACTGTTCAACAGTCCTTTGCGAGGAAGATGAAATATCACAGCAGTCATCCTACTGCAAAGCGGATAACTGAGTCCTTGACAACTATGTTGGTGTTAGACGTGCGTCCGGTATCCGCCGTTAGTTCACAGGGAACTAGACAATTTATTGAGGCAGTGTGCCCCCGTTACCAAATACCATCTAGGTTCCACTTCTCTAGGCAGGCGATACCGAGAATGTACACGGACGTCAGAAAAAGACTCACCAGTGTCCTAAAAAATGCAGTTGTACCCAATGTCCACTTAACCACGGACATGTGGACAAGTGGAGCAGGGCAGGGTCAGGACTATATGACTGTGACAGCCCACTGGGTAGATGTATGGACTCCCGCCGCAAGAACAGCAGCGGCGGCACCAGTAGCAGCATCTCGCAAACGCCAACTCTTTCCTAGGCAGGCTACGCTTTGTATCACCGCTTTCCAGAATACGCACACAGCTGAAAACCTCTTACGGCAACTGAGGAAGATCATCGCGGAATGGCTTACCCCAATTGGACTCTCCTGTGGATTTGTGGCATCGGACAACGCCAGCAATATTGTGTGTGCATTAAATATGGGCAAATTCCAGCACGTCCCATGTTTTGCACATACCTTGAATTTGGTGGTGCAGAATTTTTTAAAAAACGACAGGGGCGTGCAAGAGATGCTGTCGGTGGCCAGAAAAATTGCGGGACACTTTCGGCGTACAGGCACCACGTACAGAAGACTGGAGCACCACCAAAAACTACTGAACCTGCCCTGCCATCATCTGAAGCAAGAAGTGGTAACGAGGTGGAATTCAACCCTCTATATGCTTCAGAGGTTGGAGGAGCAGCAAAAGGCCATTCAAGCCTATACAATTGAGCACGATATAGGAGATGGAATGCACCTGTCTCAAGTGCAGTGGAGAATGATTTCAACGTTGTGCAAGGTTCTGATGCCCTTTGAACTTGCCACACGTGAAGTCAGTTCAGACACTGCCAGCCTGAGTCAGGTCATTCCCCTCATCAGGCTTTTGCAGAAGAAGCTGGAGGCATTGAAGAAGGAGCTAACACGGAGCGATTCCGCTAGGCATGTGGGACTTGTGGATGCAGCCCTTAATTCGCTTAACAAGGATTCACGGGTGGTCAATCTGTTGAAATCAGAGCACTACATTTTGGCCACCGTGCTCGATCCTAGATTTAAAGCCTACCTTGGATCTCTCTTTCCGGCAGACACAGGTCTGCTGGGGTTGAAAGACCTGCTGGTGACAAAATTGTCAAGTCAAGCGGAACGCGACCTGTCAACATCTCCTCCTTCACATTCTCCCGCAACTGGGGGTGCGAGGAAAAGGCTCAGAATTCCGAGCCCACCCGCTGGCGGTGATGCAGGGCAGTCTGGAGCGACTGCTGATGCTGACATCTGGTCCGGACTGAAGGACCTGACAACGATTACGGACATGTCGTCTACTGTCACTGCATATGATTCTCTCAACATTGATAGAATGGTGGAGGATTATATGAGTGACCGCATCCAAGTAGGCACGTCACACAGTCCGTACTTATACTGGCAGGAAAAAGAGGCAATTTGGAGGCCCTTGCACAAACTGGCTTTATTCTACCTAAGTTGCCCTCCCACAAGTGTGTACTCCGAAAGAGTGTTTAGTGCCGCCGCTCACCTTGTCAGCAATCGGCGTACGAGGTTACATCCAGAAAATGTGGAGAAGATGATGTTCATTAAAATGAATTATAATCAATTCCTCCGCGGAGACATTGACCAGCAGCAATTGCCTCCACAAAGTACACAGGGAGCTGAGATGGTGGATTCCAGTGGGGACGAATTGATAATATGTGAGGAGGGGGATGTACACGGTGATATATCGGAGGGTGAAGATGAGGTGGACATCTTGCCTCTGTAGAGCCAGTTTGTGCAAGGAGAGATTAATTGCTTCTTTTTTGGGGGGGGTCCAAACCAACCCGTCATATCAGTCACAGTCGTGTGGCAGACCCTGTCACTGAAATGATGGGTTGGTTAAAGTGTGCATGTCCTGTTTTGTTTATACAACATAAGGGTGGGTGGGAGGGCCCAAGGATAATTCCATCTTGCACCTCTTTTTTCTTTTCTTTTTCTTTGCATCATGTGCTGATTGGGGAGGGTTTTTTGGAAGGGACATCCTGCGTGACACTGCAGTGCCACTCCTAGATGGGCCCGGTGTTTGTGTCGGCCACTAGGGTCGCTAATCTTACTCACACAGCTACCTCATTGCGCCTCTTTTTTTCTTTGCGTCATGTGCTGTTTGGGGAGGGTTTTTTGGAAGGGACATCCTGCGTGACACTGCAGTGCCACTCCTAGATGTGCCCGGTGTTTGTGTCGGCCACTAGGGTCGCTAATCTTACTCACACAGTCAGCTACCTCATTGCGCCTCTTTTTTTCTTTGCGTCATGTGCTGTTTGGGGAGGGTTTTTTGGAAGGGCCATCCTGCGTGACACTGCAGTGCCACTCCTAGATGGGCCCGGTGTTTGTGTCGGCCACTAGGGTCGCTAATCTTACTCACACAGCTACCTCATTGCGCCTCTTTTTTTCTTTGCGTCATGTGCTGTTTGGGGAGGGTTTTTTGGAAGGGACATCCTGCGTGACACTGCAGTGCCACTCCTAGATGGGCCCGGTGTTTGTGTCGGCCACTAGGGTCGCTTATCTTTCTCACACAGCTACCTCATTGCGCCTCTTTTTTTCTTTGCGTCATGTGCTGTTTGGGGAGGGTTTTTTGGAAGGGACATCCTGCGTGACACTGCAGTGCCACTCCTAGATGGGCCCGGTGTTTGTGTCGGCCACTAGGGTCGCTTATCTTTCTCACACAGTCAGCTACCTCATTGCGCCTCTTTTTTTCTTTGCGTCATGTGCTGTTTGGGGAGGGTTTTTTGGAAGGGACATCCTGCGTGACACTGCAGTGCCACTCCTAGATGGGCCCGGTGTTTGTGTCGGCCACTAGGGTCGCTTATCTTACTCACACAGCGACCTCGGTGCAAATTTTAGGACTAAAAATAATATTGTGAGGTGTGATGTGTTCAGAATAGGCTGAAAATGAGTGTAAATTATGTTTTTTGAGGTTAATAATACTTTGGGATCAAAATTACCCCCAAATTCTATGATTTAAGCTGTTTTTTAGGGTTTTTTGAAAAAAACACCCGAATCCAAAACACACCCGAATCCGACAAAAAAAATTCGGTGAGGTTTTGCCAAAACGCGTTCGAACCCAAAACACGGCCGCGGAACCGAACCCAAAACCAAAACACAAAACCCGAAAAATTTCAGGCGCTCATCTCTAATATATATATATATATAAGTAAAAATGGTTTTCATCTAGCTCTTAAAATCTAAATGTTAAAACTGTAAACAGCAACATAAAGAGTATTGGCACAGTAGTGGATGAGGCAATGATTAGTGTGTCAGGGTTTGTCTGTCCCCAGATTCCAATGTTGGAACTATGGGCCCAATTCAGACTTAATCGTAGGCAGCCCTGCAAAATTTTACAGGGCTACGATCAGGCACATTGATGTGCGGGGGGAAGCCCAGTACAGGGCTAGTCCGCCCTGCATGTCAGGCCCGACGGGTCCTCCCCCCCCCCCCCCGCAGAAGTACAAAAGCATTGCAGCTCTTGCACTTTATGAGTAGCTCCTGGCCAGTGCAGCTTTTGCTTGCTGGCCGGGATATACTCATCACTGCCCGGGTCGCAGCTGCTGCGTGTGATGTCACGCAGCCCCTGCAGCCCGCCAACCGCACGGTCTGGCCACGCCTGCATTGACCAGACCGCGCCCACAAAACGTCAAACGCTGCCGTGCCGCCCCCTCCCACCCAGCGACCACCTCTGCCTGTCAATCAGGCAGAGGCGATCGCTAGGCAACGACAGCCGTCGGCTGTCAGCCATGCGCCGGCGCACTGCGGCGCCGGCACATGCGCACTTCTGTGGGTAAGACTGTGCCTTGCCATTGTAAGTATGATATAAGTGGATCCCTTGCTCCAGTACAGTACCTCCCACAAGATTAGTACTGTACACTCATCTAAGGCTGCTGAGAAATCCAGGAGCCCTGTTGCTAGACTGGGTGTAACTATTCATGAGGTGTGGCCACACCTGCTAAGAAAAAGACTCAATAAGAAGATTGGGTACGCTGTAAATTTGTGGTAGTTGGTATGTTCGTCTGCCACCTTGGCAGTGTCGTGCCCCCAGACAAGCCGGGGCCTGGTAATCAGTACTGCTCCATACATTTTGATGATCTGATTGACAGCAAACTGCTTAAAAACTTTAGATGCCCTGCTGGACAAACAAGAGTTTAAGGGTCCAATTCAGAGCTGAACACAATGCTGATGCAATACACAGAGTGTATGCACAAAGTTGCTGTTGCGAGTGAGACACATGGTACCAGAGATGTCTCGGAAAAGCGCTGGGAGTTCCTGGACAGTGACTGGGAGGTGGCTAAATAGATGCACGGAGATGGTAAGTTTTCTGGGCGTCTTATGGGAACATCATGGATGTGTCACTGAATTGTTTGTTACTCAGGCACTGCATCATTCACATTGTATACTCAGACGGTAAATCTGCACCTGTCATAGGACTGGTGCAAGGTTTGATGGTGCGACCGATGGTGGCATCAGGTGGTATTACAGTATCTATGGACACTGATAGCCACATATCAGTCCTTGCAAATTCATATGCTCGAATGTACACCAGGGAAGGACTTTGAGGACTTTGTGGTGTCATTTACATATGGAAACTGTCAACGGTCGCAGCCACGACACGTCTGTGTCCACCTCTAAATCTGCCCTTAAGAGTGGAATGTAACAAACTGTGGTTTATTGGTCAGTTTGCCAACTGACACACTGATGCAGTCTCCAGATCCAAACAGGACATTAGTTTGCAGTTTAGAGTCTGAAATCTTGCATACATTTTCAGCAAATCCACATCATAAAACAGCATGTGAAACGCGTTTCTGATACAGAAGATAGACTTTATAAAGATAGACAGTCATTGGGTCTACAGTAAAAGGTCGACAGTCAAAAGGTCGACAGGGTCAAAAGGTTGGCAGTCAAAACATCGACAGGGTCAAAAGGGTGACACACAAAAATATAATTTTGGGTGTTGTTTTGTGTTTTTAAACATTTTTTACCCCAATTTGTTGAAATGCGCCCCCTCGTAGGCTGGCTTTGCTTGCTGCGCTTCAGGCGTGGTGACTTGCTCCGCACAATTCGCCACATGGTTTCTAATAGTGGTAGTTTGTGACATGGATAGTAAATGCAGCAAAAGTTGTAAAAACAAAACAAAAAAAGTGTTGACGTTTTGATCCTGTCGACCTTTTTGACTGTCGACCTTTTGACCCTGTTGACCTAATGCATGTCGACCATTAGTGGTCGACCTATTGACTGTAGACCTTTTTATTGTAAATCTATCGACCGGATACAGTGAAACGCCTTAACATAGGCTGTGCGCAACCTAATTGGCCACATGCATGCCATCTAACCAAGCCAACTTGATAATATAAACAATACTAACATTTTTAAGAAGTGCACCATTTGTTGTGCGCATACTGTATATCTGCTTTGCCCACCTAAAGTCAGACTGGGTCTGGTATGACTGGAAGTTAGCCTTTAAGGGATACAGAATGTCCTCATAGCCAAAGAGTGTACACATATTGAGAGCACAACATTTGATGAAGGAGGTTTATGTCAATCAACATCATTAGCACTCCTTTAATGTGCAGGTGGTCTGTATGCTGTCAGGAGTGTGGGATCTGGCTTTTGTAGGCTGTGCCATGATGCCAGTATCCTGCACCAGTCAGTCTTATTCCATAAGTTTGGCTGCAGGAAAATGTCGCTGGGGTGGCTATTAGGCATGTGCAAGAAGCATTGTTTTGTGTATTGTGTTTTGGTCTTTGCTTTACATGTGTTATACAATATAGGTTTACCAAGGGATGGCCAGCAAATTTTAAACTGGAGGCTAGCAAACAACACTGGCCCACGAGCCATGGACTATGCTTAGGAAATTGGTTTAATGTATAGAACACATATGATCATCTAAAGTGATAAGTGCATTTTTTTTATTGTCACTTATTGCAGCAATAAAAATTCTATTCCACCACAATGCGATACTCCGCTGCCATGGTGATACAGGCCTGGAGTGGTAAAGGTTAAAGTATCGCTTCACTTTCCTTCTAGTGTCTATGGATATTTGTATGCATGAGCTGGCTAGCAAGATGTGCAGCGCAACTGAAAGACCAGATTTGGGTTTACCGTTGAAAGAATAAAAAAAATGAAAAATTATATGAAAAATATAAAAGGAAATTAAGATATTTATTTTAAAAAACATTTAAAGAGTAAAACAAAATGTTATAGCCAAACAATAAATGTTTTCATTGTTATCGCCATCCAGAGGTGTAATAGCAGTAGGGACAGATGACAGGCGAATGAACGCTTATATGTAAGGATAACTTACTATGTTTTCTGCTATAAGTCCAGCCCAGTCTGAAGGAAATGCATTGGAATCCAGATTAGAGGAGCTACACCACATACTGTAGCTCTGTTTGCTGCTGGAAACTCAAGATCTACACCGTAGATATCAGTGGCAGAATTAGTTCAGGTTAGTGAAATCTATCATCTGCAGGAGCAGCGCCAAGCTGCAAAACTCTCCCTTTCATGGATTGTGGTTGAGATACAGTATAGGAATACGCATACTTCCAAACTGCACCGATTTTGGCGGTACAGTACCTCTTTTCAGACAAATTTGCATTCATGGGCCAGCAGACGCCCACAGTGGGTGGAAGGTTGGAAGGCCCACTCTCACCCGCTGCTCTGCTGAATTGATGCCAGCTGTTCATGGAGTGATGGGCTTGCCGCCTCCTAGACTATGAGGGTAGCGTGACTAGTAGGCCTGGCATTTCCCATGAGGCCAAGCCCCTAGCTACAAGATCACTCCCCATAATTTTGGGCCTGCATGAAGGTCCCGCCGTGGACCAAGCAATATTTGGAAGGTATGAATATATGCTTCTATATCACTTCTGCCTAACAGGGTCAGCATATGCTGCAAGAACAATCAGGGGCACAGAGCCATGAAGTAATTACAGGAAATGTGTGTGTTTGTGTGAAATTTTACTTACACCAGGGGCATGGTCTTGCTTCAAGGGGCAAGGAGACTGTCCTGTTAAAATCACACATTGGCCTACACAGGAAAAAAGATAAACATTGCCCCCCACAGGGAAAAAAAATACATTGCTCCCCACAGCAAAAACACATTTGTCTCCCACAAAAAAAAGAAACCATACATTGGTCCTTACAGGAAAAATAAATCATTATCCACCACTAAAAAATTAAAACAAACTGTACAGCCTCCCCCATAAAGACTAATCTGGCCTGTCTGTGAGAGGATCTCCCATTCCATCCCTTCACTCAGCCATGGGCAGTCCAGCAAAAGCCTCAGTGCAGTATCCAGACCACTGTATGGGGGAAGGTACGGGATGGCGGGCAGCTTTGGTTGCGGTCATGCCTGCCAGTCTCAATTGGCCTAGGGTCCCACACTGCATACCCAATGGGGACGGTACACTTGAGCCAGCCCTTCCCCAGTGGCCCCCTTAATCCGATTCTCTGGCACCGGCAGAATGGAAACTAATTCATGTGACACCCTCAGCCAATAAGAATTAGCCTAATCCCTACTGGCTATTGCTGTCACAGTGACAGCTGACAGAGACAGGCTGCAGGGTTCAGATAGTTGCTACTTCAACCAGCCATGGCTTTAGTTTGGCACAGCTAGCCAATAAAAATCAGCCTGATTTCTATTGGCTGCTGCTGGATATTCACAGTAATCGACTGGTCAAGTGTCTGCAGTCGATCGCGATCGATGCTTTGGCCATACCTGAATTATACTTTAAGGACATGGTGTAACACATATACAGTACAGATTGATTATTACCTGTACCCAAGACCCCATTAAGGCAAATTCAGGATCATACATAGGTGACACACTGTCCCACTTTGTATCACAATATACACTGCTCAAAAAAATAAAGGGAACACTAAAATAACACATCCTAGATATGAATTAATGAAATATTCTTATTAAATACTTTGTTCTTTACATAGTTGAATGTGCTGACAACAAAATCACACAAAAAATAAGAATTTACTTACCGATAATTCTATTTCTCGTAGTCCGTAGTGGATGCTGGGAACTCCGTAAGGACCATGGGGAATAGCGGCTCCGCAGGAGACTGGGCACAAAAGTAAAAGCTTTAGGACTACCTGGTGTGCACTGGCTCCTCCCCCTATGACCCTCCTCCAAGCCTCAGTTAGGATACTGTGCCCGGACGAGCGTACACAATAAGGAAGGATTTTGAATCCCGGGTAAGACTCATACCAGCCACACCAATCACACCGTACAACCTGTGATCTGAACCCAGTTAACAGCATGATAACAGAGGAGCCTCTGAAAAGATGGCTCACAACAATAATAGCCCGATTTTTGTAACAATAACTATGTACAAGTATTGCAGACAATCCGCACTTGGGATGGGCGCCCAGCATCCACTACAGACTACGAGAAATAGAATTATCGGTAAGTAAATTCTTATTTTCTCTGACGTCCTAGTGGATGCTGGGAACTCCGTAATTACCATGGGGATTATACCAAAGCTCCCAAACGGGCGGGGGAGTGCGGATGACTCTGCAGCACCGAATGAGAGAACTCCAGGTCCTCCTCAGCCAGGGTATCAAATTTGTAGAATTTAGCAAACGTGTTTGCCCCTGACCAAGTAGCTGCTCGGCAAAGTTGTAAAGCCGAGACCCCTCGGGCAGCCGCCCAAGATGAGCCCACCTTCCTTGTGGAATGGGCTTTTACAGATTTTTGGCTGTGGCAGGCCTGCCACAGAATGTGCAAGTTGAATTGTACTACAAATCCAACGAGCAATAGTCTGCTTAGAAGCAGGAGCACCCAGCTTGTTGGGTGCATACAGGATAAACAGCGAGTCAGATTTTCTGACTCCAGCCGTCCTGGAAACATATATTTTCAGGGCCCTGACTACGTCCAGCAACTTGGAGTCCTCCAAGTCCCTAGTAGCCGCAGGTACCACAATAGGCTGATTCAAGTGAAACGCTGAAACCACCTTAGGGAGAAATTGAGGACGAGTCCTCAATTCCGCCCTGTCTGAATGGAAGATCAGATAAGGGCTTTTACAGGATAAAGCCCGCCAATTCTGACACGCGCCTGGCCGAGGCCAGGGCCAACAACATGACCACTTTCCATGTGAGATATTTTAACTCCACAGATTCAAGTGGTTCAAACCAATGTGACTTTAGGAACCCCAAAACTACATTGAGATCCCAAGGTGCCACTGGAGGCACAAAAGGAGGCTGTATATGCAGTACCCCTTTTACAAACGTCTGAACTTCAGGAACTGAAGCTAGTTCTTTCTGGAAGAAAATTGACAGGGCTGAAATTTGAACCTTAATGGACCCCAATTTTAGGCCCATAGACACTCCTGTTTACAGGAAATGCAGGAATCGACCTAGTTGAAAATTCCTCCATCGGGGCCTTACTGGCCTTGCACCCGCAACATATTTTCGCCAATTGCGGTGATAATGCTTTGCGGTTACATCCTTCCTGGCTTGATCAGGGTAGGGATGACTTCATCCGGAATGCCTTTTTCCTTCAGGATCCGGCGTTCAACCGCCCTGCCGTCAAACGCAGCCGTGGTAAGTCTTGGAATAGACAGGGTCCTTGCTGGAGCAGGTCCCTTCTTAGAGGTAGAGGCCACGGGTCCTCCGTGAGCATCTCTTGAAGTTCCGGGTACCAAGTCCTTCTTGGCCAATCCGGAGCCACTCCCCTCCGTCTTATAATTCTCAGTACTTTTGGAATGAGAGGAAGAGGAGGGAACACATACACTGACTGGTACACCCACGGTGTTACCAGAGCGTCCACAGCTATTGCCTGAGGGTCCCTTGACCTGGCGCAATACCTGTCAAATTTTTTGTTTAGGCGGGACGCCATCATGTCCACCTTTGGTTTTTCCCTATGGTTTACCATCATGTGGAAGACTTCTGGGTGAAGTCCCCACTCTCCCGGGTGGAGGTCGTGCCTGCTGAGGAAGCCTGCTTCCCAGTTGTCCACTCCCGGAATGAACACTGCTGACAGTGCTATCACATGATTTTCCGCCCAGCGAAAAATCCTTGCAGCTTCTGCCATTGCCCTCCTGCTTCTTGTGCCGCCCTGTCTGATTACGTGGGCGACTGCCGTGATGTTGTCCGACTGGATCAGCACCGGCTGACCTTGAAGCAGAGGTCTTGCTTGGCTTAAGGCATTGTAAATGGCCCTTAGCTCCAAAATATTTATGAAGTGATGTCTCCAGGCTTGACCACAAGCCCTGGAAATTTCTTCCCTGTGTGACTGCTCTCCAGCCTCGCAGGCTGGCATCCGTGGTCACCAGGACCCAGTCCTGAATGCCGAAACTGCAGCCCTCTAGAAGATGAGCACTCTGCAACCACCACAGGAGAGACACCCTTGTCTTTGGTGACAGGGTTATCCGCTGATGCATCTGAAGATGCGATCCGGACCATTTGTCCAGCAGGTCCCACTGGAAAGTTCTTGCGTGGAATCTGCCGAATGGAATTGCTTCGTAGGAAGCCACCATTTTTCCCAGGACCCTTGTGCACTGATGCACTAACACTTGGCCTGGTTTTAGGAGGTTTCTGACTAGTTCGGATAACTCCCTGGCTTTCTCCTCCGGGAGAAAACACCTTTTTCTGGACTGTGTCCAGGATCATCCCTAGGAATAGAAGGCGTGTCGTCAGGATCAGCTGCGATTTTGGAATATTGAGAATCCACCCGTACTACCGCAGCACTATCTGAGATAGTGCTACCCCGACTTCCAACTGTTCCCTGGATCTTGCCCTTATCAGGAGATCGTCCAAGTAAGGGATAACTAAAAACTCCCTTCTTTCGAAGGAGTATCATCATTTCGGCCATTACCTTGGTAAAGACCCGTGGTGCCGTGGACAATCCAAACGGCAGCGTCTGAAACTGATAGTGACAGTTCTGTACCACAAACCTGAGGTACCCTTGGAGAAGGGTAAATTGGGACATGTAGGTAAGCATCTTTGATGTCCAGAGACCATATAGTCCCCTTCTTGTTGCAGGAGGGGTACCTTGATTATCACCTGCTGGGAATACAGCCTGTGAATGGCTTGCAATACTGTCTCCCTGTCTGAGGGAGACGTCGGTAAAGCAGACTTTATGAAACGGCGAGGGGAAGACGTCTCGAATTTCTTGAGACGGGCCCCTACCGTGCCTGAGACCGCTTGTAAAGCCCCAGCGTCATGCTGAGGACTTTGCGGAGGCGGGAGAGGGCTTTTGTGGGAATTGGCTGTTTGCTGCAGCCTTTTTCCTCTCCCTCTGCCACGGGGCAGAAATGAGGCGCCTTTTGCCCGCTTTATGGGGCCGAAAGGACTGCGCCTGATAATACGGCGTCTCTTAGGTTGAGAAGCTACCTGGGGTAAAAATGTGGATTTTCCAGCCGTTGCCATGGCCACCAGGTCTGTTAGACCTACCCCAAATAACTCTTCCCTTTTATAAGGCGATACTTTCCTCAGATGCAGGAAAAACTACAGGCAGTTTTTTCTCACCCAACATAATACCCTTTTTAGTGGTACTGGTATTATCAGAAATGTGTAAAAACATTTTCCATAGCCTCAATCATGTAACGTGTGGCCCTACTGGAAGTCACATTCGTCTCTTAATCGTCGACACTGGAGTCAGTATCCGTGTCGGCGTCTGTATCTGCCATCTGCGGTAACGGGCGGTTTAGAGCCCCAGATGGCTTTTGAGACACCTGGACAGGCACAGACTGAGTCGCCGGCCGTCACTTGTCATCAATCTTTTGTAAAGAGCTGACACTGTCACATAATTCATCCACTCAGGTGTCGACTCCCTAGGGGGTGACATCTCTGTTACAGGCAATTGCTCCACCTCCACCTCATTTTCCTCCTCATACATGTCGACACAACGTACCGACACACAGCGCACATACACAGGGAATGCTCTGATAGAGGACAGGACCCCACTAGCCCTTTGGGGAGACAGAGGGAGAGTATGCCAGCACACACCAGAGCGCTATATATATATATACAGGGATAACCTTATATAAGTGTTTTTCCCTTTATAGCTGCTGTATTGTTATACTGCGCCTAATTAGTGCCCCCCTCTCTTTTTTAACCCCTTTCTGTAGTGTAGTAACTGCAGGGGAGAGCCAGGGAGCTTCCCTCCAACGGAGCTGTGAGAGAAAATGGCGCCAGTGTGCTGAGGAGATAGGCTCCGCCCCCTTCTCGGCGGCCTTTTCTCCCGTTTTTCTGTGGAATCTGGCAGGGGTTAAAATACACCCATATAGCCCTGGGGGTTATATGTGGTGTATTTATGCCAGCCAAGGTGTTTTACATTGCTGCTAAGGGCGCCCCCCCCTAGCGCCCTGCACCCTCAGTGACCGGAGTGTGAAGTGTGCCTGAGTAACAATGGTGCACAGCTGCAGTGCTGTGCGCTACCTTGTTGAAGACTGATGTCTTCTGCCGCCGATTTTTCCGGACCTTTTCTTGCTTCTGGCTCTGTAAGGGGGCCGGCGGCACGGCTCCGGGACCGAGCTCCGAGGCTGGGCCTGTGTTCGGTCCCTCTGGAGCTAATGGTGTCCAGTAGCCTAAGAAGCCCAATCCACTCTGCACGCAGGTGAGTTCGCTTCTTCTCCCCTTAGTCCCTCGATGCAGTGAGCCTGTTGCCAGCAGGTCTCACTGAAAATAAAAAACCTAAAACTAAACTTTTCACTAAGAAGCTCAGGAGAGCCCCTAGTGTGCACCCTTCTCGGCCGGGCACAAAAATCTAACTGAGGCTTGGAGGAGGGTCATAGGGGGAGGAGCCAGTGCACACCAGGTAGTCCTAAAGCTTTTACTTTTGTGCCCAGTCTCCTGCGGAGCCGCTATTCCCCATGGTCCTTACGGAGTTCCCAGCATCCACTAGGACGTCAGAGAAATTATCAATGGAAATCAAATTTATTAACCCATGGAGGTCTGGATTTGGAGTCACACTCAAAATTAAAGTGGAAAAACACACTACAGGCTGATCCAACTTTGATGTAATATCCTTAAAACAAGACAAAATGAGGCACAGTAGTGTGTGTGGCCTCCATGTGCCTGTATGACCTCCCTACAACGCCTGGGCATGCTCCTGATGAGGTGGCAGATGGTCTCCTAGATGGATCTTCTCCCAGACCTGGACTAAAGCATCCGCCAACTCCTGGACAGTCTGTGGTGCAACGTGGCGTTGGTGGATGGAGCGAGACATGATGTCCCAGATGTGCTCAACTGGATTCAGGTCTCGGGAACGGGCGGGCCAGTCTATAGCATCAATGCCTTCGTCTTGCAGGAACTGCTGACACACTCCAGCCACATGAGGTCTAGCATTGTCTTGCATTAGGAGGAACCCAGGGCCAACTGCACCAGCATATGGTCTCACAAGGGGTCTGAGGATCTCATATCGGTACCTAATGGCAGTCAGGCTACCTCTGGCGAGCACATGGAGGGCTGTGCGGCCGCCCAAAAAAATGCCACCCAACACCATTACTGACCCACTGCCAAACCGGTCATGCTGGAGGATGTTGCAGGCAGCATAACATTCTCCTTGGCGTCTCCAGACTCTGTCACGTCTGTCACATGTGCTCAGTGAGAACCTGCTTTCATCTGTGAAGAGCACAGGGCGCCAGTGGCGAATTTGCCAATCTTGGTGTTCTCTGGCAAATGCCAAACGTCCTGCACGGTGTTGGGCGGTAAGCCCAACCCCCACCTGTGGACGTCGGACCCTCATACCACCCTCATGGAGTCTGTTTTTGATCGTTTGAGTAGACACATGCACATTTGTGGCTTGCTGGAGGTCATTTTGCAGGGCTCTGGCAGTGCTCCTCCTGTTTCTCCTTGCACAAAGGCGGAGGTAGCGGTCCTGCTGCTGGGTTGTTGCCCTTCTACGGCCTCCTCCACATCTCCTGATGTACTGGCCTGTCTCCTGGTAGCGCCTCCATGCTCTGGACACTACGCTGACAGACACAGCAAACCTTCTTGCCACAGCTCGCATTGATGTGCCATCCTGGATGAGCTGCACAATCCTGAGCCACTTGTGTGGGTTGTAGACTCCGTCTCATGCTACCACTAGAGTGAAAGCACCGCCAGCTTTCAAAAGTGACCAAAACATCAGCCAGAAAGCATAGGAGCTGAGAAGTGGTCTGTGGTCACCACCTGCAGAACAACTCCTTTATTGGGGGTGTCTTGCTAATTGCCTATAATTTCCACCTGTTGTCTATTCCATTTGCACAACAGCATGTGAAAGTGATTGTCAATCAGTGCTGCTTCCTAAGTGGACAGTTTAATTTCACAGAAGTGTGATTGACTTGGAGTTACATTGTGTTGTTTAAGTGTTCCCTTTATTTTTTTGAGCAGTGTATATACATATGAGAACCTATGAGAACTGGATCTGAGATGTATTTTTGTGTACATTATCCATAGTAAAGTTAAGGACCAGCTACACCCCGGCCACAGCATGTTTAACTTGCTTCCTTCAGACAGGCGTTACAGGGCCGTCCCCGCCGGGTCCACCAGAAGCCTCAAAAGTTTCTTTCCCCAAGCGGTCCACCTGCTGAACTCCTGATCATTGACTGACTAGACGTACATGTAACTCACTTATGTCCCTACGGTATACCTATCTGTATGACTTTACTTGCCCCCACCTGCTTATCTGTTACCTACTTGGCTGTTGTATAGCAAACGAAAGACAAATTCCTAGTATATGCAAGCATACCTGGCCAATAGAGCTGATTCTGATTCTGATCTACTGCTGTAGGCTGGGGCGGATTGGGAACAAAAAGCGGCCCTGGAAAAATTTGTACTAGTGGCCCCACATGGGCAGCACCAGAGATGTAAGGTCTAGCCATGGGCCATGGCAGCAGCACCCTCCCCCCAAGACTTTCCAGATAGTGGGGATGTCTAGCATCATGGGGGAAGTTAAAAAGAAATAAAATTAAATATTATGAGCACATTATATGATACACCTTCAGAATTTAGGAAACTATATAATTCTTTAGAAATTCTTTAGAAAGATACACTAGATCATCTGCAATCACAGGCTAAGTGGCAAAGTCATTTTCATATATGCAAATTATTTTGCATCTTATTCATTATGTCTATAAAAAGGACCACATGTCCTCAAACAAAACAGGCCCGCGGGTGCGTCGGCCCACCGGGAATCTTCCCTGTAAACCCTATGGCCAATCTGCCTCTGGCTGTAAGCTTGTAAAAGGTCCGGACAGGACCGAAACGTCGCCGACTATGGACTTGTAAGCACTTTAATGATTTAATAAATTTGTTGCATTAATAAGGAGAGTGCCTGGATTTGGAATAGTGTGTGTGTATATATATATATATATATATATATATATATATTAGATCACAGTCAGGATCCCGGCTGTCGGTATCCTGGCAGTCAGAATTCTGACGCCAGAATACTGACCCTATTCTGAAAGCCAACACCAGCAATCCAGAATGGGTGCACCATCCTGGCGCCAGAATACCGACAGCCGGGATCCCGAGCGATGACAGACCACGGCACAACACAGGTAAGCCACGAGGGGGGAGGTTAGGTTTAAGCTGTGTGGTGGAGGGTTAGGGTTAGGCTGCATCCCGGAAGGTTAGGGTTATGCAGCGGGGAGGGGGTGTTAGGGTTAGGCACCCCCCTTGGAGGGTTAGGCTGCGGAGGGGAGGGTTAGGTTTAGGCAGCGGGGACATGGGGTTAGGTTTAGGCACCTCCGGGGAATGGTTTGGGTTAGGCACCAAGGGGGGAGGTTAGAATTAGGCTGCGGGTAGGGAGGGTTAGGGTGTTGGGGAGAACCCTTACTCACCTATGTCGGCTTCTTCAAAATTGGGATCCTGGCGTCGGTATTTGAGAGCCGGGATCTCATACTAATCCCATACACACACATATATATGCACTCAAGTGTTAACAATCTAAAGTTTAACTAAATATGTAGGTTTAATACATGGGTAGGTTTAACACAATGCGTGATGTAAATCCAAACAGACCATAGTACAAAATCAGTTTTTGTACAAATAACACGTGTGAATTGCAAGCAGGACAGATAAGATATAGCAGCACTCTATGTAAAAGAAGATTATATGGGGTATGTTACGCAACTAGCGCAGCCATTCCCCCAGCTATCTCCTGCACCAGTTTACGCAGATTTCATAGCCCACTTCTTGAGAACATCTAAGAGGCCCACCAACTGTCAGATTAAAGTTAGTGGAGGCACCAGGGCAACTAAGTTGTGGTGGCCCACAGCAATAAAATTGATGCTGCCACTGCTATGCCTCTTACCATGTCTCCAAACTCTTCACCGACTCACAGCATCATAGCTTGGGTTACCAGATAATTCCTCTCTCTAGTAAGGGAAGCAGGGGTGAGAGAGAGAGGGGAGCGAGAATTAGACAGAGCGAGAATTAGACAGAGAGGGTGTCAGGTAGAAAGAGACGGTGTCAGAGATAGAGAGAAAGAGAGGGGGAGAGAGAGAGGGAGAAAGAAAGGTAAACGGAGAGAGGCAGATAGAGAGGTAGAGAGTACGAAAGTGAGGGTGTCAGAAAAAGTCTGAGTTTGGCTAGCATCCCGCACAGCCGCCAAACTAGGGCGTCATTATATCTGGCTCTAGATGGGCCAAATGATTCTTATCTGCCGTCAAATTCTGTGTTTCTAGTTTTTGCAGATGTGCACGTCTAACATAGATTTGGGCATTCAGTTGCACCAATGTGAAAATGGTAAAAAAAAATTAAAAAATTTGAATAAATTAATTAAAATCTTCAGTCTTAATTCATTCAAAAATGTTTTAATAACATTCTCCCTCAACCCATATTAGCAGGTCACTGATCCCTTATAATACCCACGGATTTCATGGCCCCTGCCTCTATACCATACACTCGGGAATTTGCAGCATGCCCGCGAAAGGGCAGGGCTACGATGGTCAGTCACACGCACTCTCTACAGTCTAAATATGCAAAACTCACCAACTGTTCCGCTGCCTGGAGCCAGCGGTTAGGGCAGTGATGGCTAACCTTGACACTCCAGCTGTTGTTGAACTACACATCCCAGCATGCCCTGCTACAGTTTTGCTATTTGGCCATGCTAAAACTGGTACAGGGCATGCTGGGATGTGTAGTTCAACAACAGCTGGAGTGTCAAGGTTAGCCATCACTGGGTTAGGGTAATGTCTGCTGCAAAATGGGCTGTCCCGGCCTACCGTCATGCCTATAATCCGACCCTTGCCCCGCCCACTTCTCAATGCATTGCAAAGATCTAATGGGCCCTACACACTTCACGATTGCCGGGCGAGGTGTCCGATGGCTAATACGGCCGACGGGCGCCCCGGCGGCGGGGGAGTGATGGGGAGAGTGAAGTTTCTTCACTCCCCCCGTCTCCCGGCTCCATAGCAATGCATACTAATATGAACGAGATTGTCTGTATTGGCTTGCATGTTTAAACGTGCCGGCACCAGCGATGAACGAGCACGAGGCCGCACATCGTTCATCGCTGGTGCCTACACACTGAAAGATATGAACGAGTTCTCATTCATTAATGAACAAGATCATTCATATTTTTCACTGGTATCAGCCAGTGTGTAGGGCCCATAACACAGATAATATAAGTGAAGAGACTGCAGCTTCCGACAACATAATGCCTGCCCCTGCACAGGCTGCCTACAGTGCCTGAACCTCTCTCTCAGTGGCTGTGCTGCGGGCAGCGCTCGGGGGATTTTCCTGCATGCAACCGACGCTCCAACGTTATGACACATGGGAGCTTCATAAAGTGCATAGGAGCGGGACTTATCCAACATCCCCGGCAGCACTACCGCAGCTACAATAAAAAGGAAAAACACACACTAGGCGCTGATTCTTCAGAGAACCCTCTACATATAATCGTATTCACAGTATGCTGCAGCCTCATAAATGGAGAGCACCAATTCTCCAACCATCAGATAGACACAAACACAAACTAATGAATCACTGTCATACCAGAATACTTTGATATTCATTTTTTAATCCCACAAAATCACATATAAGCTAGAGATGAGCGGGTTCGGTTTCTCTGAAACCGAACCCGCACGAACTTCATGTTTTTTTTCACGGGTCCGAGCAGACTCGGATCCTCCCGCCTTGCTCGGTTAACCCGAGCGCGCCCGAACGTCATCATGACGCTGTCGGATTCTCGCGAGACTCGGATTCTATATAAGGAGCCGCGCGTCGCCGCCATTTTCACACGTGCATTGAGATTGATAGGGAGAGGACGTGGCTGGCGTCCTCTCCATTAGAAATTAGATTAGAAGAGAGAGAGAGATTGTGCAGAGTCAGACAGAGTTTACCACAGTGACCAGTGCAGTTGTTGTTAGTTAACTTTTATTTATTTTAATATAATATATCCGTCCGTTCTCTGCTATATCCGTTCTCTGCCTGAAAAAAAACGATACACAGCAGCAGCCAGTCACACAGTGTGACTCAGTCTGTGTGCACTCAGCTCAGCCCAGTGTGCTGCACATCAATGTATAAAAGGCAAAGCTTATAATAATTGTGGGGGAGACTGGGGAGCACTGCAGGTTGTTATAGCAGGAGCCCCCAGGAGTACATAATATTATATTAATTTAAAATTAAACAGTGCACACTTTTGCTGCAGGAGTGCCACTGCCAGTGTGACTAGTGGTGACCAGTGCCTGACCACCAGTATAGTAGTATATTGTTGTATGTATTGTATACTATCTCTTTATCAACCAGTCTATATTAGCAGCAGACACAGTACAGTGCGGTAGTTCACGGCTGTGGCTACCTCTGTGTCGGCAGTCGGAACTCGGCAGGCAGTCCGTCCATCCATAATTGTATTACAATATATACCACCTAACCGTGGTATTTTTTTTTCTTTCTTTATACCGTCGTCATAGTGTCATACTAGTTGTTACGAGTATACTACTATCTCTTTATCAACCAGTGTACAGTGCGGTAGTTCACGGCTGTGGCTACCTCTGTGTCGGCAGTCGGCAGGCAGTCCGTCCATCCATAATTGTATTATTATTATAATATATACCACCTAACCGTGGTTTTTTTTTCATTCTTTATACCGTCATAGTGTCATACTAGTTGTTACGAGTATACTACTATCTCTTTATCAACCAGTGTACAGTGCGGTAGTTCACGGCTGTGGCTACCTCTGTGTCGGCAGTCGGCAGGCAGTCCGTCCATCCATAATTGTATTATTATTATAATATATACCACCTAACCGTGGTTTTTTTTTTCATTCTTTATACCGTCGTCATAGTGTCATACTAGTTGTTACGAGTATACTACTATCTCTTTATCAACCAGTGTACAGTGCGGTAGTTCACGGCTGTGGCTACCTCTGTGTCGGCAGTCGGCAGGCAGTCCGTCCATCCATAATTGTATTATTATTGTAATATATACCACCTAACCGTGGTTTTTTTTTCATTCTTTATACCGTCGTCATAGTGTCATACTAGTTGTTACGAGTATACTACTATCTCTTTATCAACCAGTGTACAGTGCGGTAGTTCACGGCTGTGGCTACCTCTGTGTCGGCAGTCGGCAGGCAGTCCGTCCATCCATAATTGTATTATTATTATAATATATACCACCTAACCGTGGTTTTTTTTTCATTCTTTATACCGTCGTCATAGTGTCATACTAGTTGTTACGAGTATACTACTATCTCTTTATCAACCAGTGTACAGTGCGGTAGTTCACGGCTGTGGCTACCTCTGTGTCGGCAGTCGGCAGGCAGTCCGTCCATCCATAATTGTATTATTATTATAATATATACCACCTAACCGTGGTATTTTTTTTTCTTTCTTTATACCGTCGTCATAGTGTCATACTAGTTGTTACGAGTATACTACTATCTCTTTATCAACCAGTGTACAGTGCGGTAGTTCACGGCTGTGGCTACCTCTGTGTCGGCAGTCGGCAGGCAGTCCGTCCATCCATAATTGTATTATTATTATAATATATACCACCTAACCGTGGTTTTTTTTTCATTCTTTATACCGTCGTCATAGTGTCATACTAGTTGTTACGAGTATACTACTATCTCTTTATCAACCAGTGTACAGTGCGGTAGTTCACGGCTGTGGCTACCTCTGTGTCGGCAGTCGGCAGGCAGTCCGTCCATCCATAATTGTATTATTATTATAATATATACCACCTAACCGTGGTTTTTTTTTCATTCTTTATACCGTCGTCATAGTGTCATACTAGTTGTTACGAGTATACTACTATCTCTTTATCAACCAGTGTACAGTGCGGTAGTTCACGGCTGTGGCTACCTCTGTGTCGGCAGTTGGCAGGCAGTCCGTCCATCCATAATTGTATTATTATTATAATATATACCACCTAACCGTGGTATTTTTTTTTCTTTCTTTATACCGTCGTCATAGTGTCATACTAGTTGTTACGAGTATACTACTATCTCTTTATCAACCAGTGTACAGTGCGGTAGTTCACGGCTGTGGCTACCTCTGTGTCGGCAGTCGGCAGGCAGTCCGTCCATCCATAATTGTATTATTATTATAATATATACCACCTAACCGTGGTTTTTTTTTCATTCTTTATACCGTCGTCATAGTGTCATACTAGTTGTTACGAGTATACTACTATCTCTTTATCAACCAGTGTACAGTGCGGTAGTTCACGGCTGTGGCTACCTCTGTGTCGGCAGTCGGCAGGCAGTCCGTCCATCCATAATTGTATTATTATTATAATATATACCACCTAACTGTGGTATTTTTTTTCTTTCTTTATACCGTCGTCATAGTGTCATACTAGTTGTTACGAGTATACTACTATCTCTTTATCAACCAGTGTACAGTGCGGTAGTTCACGGCTGTGGCTACCTCTGTGTCGGCAGTCGGCAGGCAGTCCGTCCATCCATAATTGTATTATTATTATAATATATACCACCTAACCGTGGTATTTTTTTTTCTTTCTTTATACCGTCGTCATAGTGTCATACTAGTTGTTACGAGTATACTACTATCTCTTTATCAACCAGTGTACAGTGCGGTAGTTCACGGCTGTGGCTACCTCTGTGTCGGCAGTCGGCAGGCAGTCCGTCCATCCATAATTGTATTATTATTATAATATATACCACCTAACCGTGGTTTTTTTTTCATTCTTTATACCGTCGTCATAGTGTCATACTAGTTGTTACGAGTATACTACTATCTCTTTATCAACCAGTGTACAGTGCGGTAGTTCACGGCTGTGGCTACCTCTGTGTCGGCAGTCGGCAGGCAGTCCGTCCATCCATAATTGTATTATTATTATAATATATACCACCTAACCGTGGTTTTTTTTTCATTCTTTATACCGTCGTCATAGTGTCATACTAGTTGTTACGAGTATACTACTATCTCTTTATCAACCAGTGTACAGTGCGGTAGTTCACGGCTGTGGCTACCTCTGTGTCGGCAGTCGGCAGGCAGTCCGTCCATCCATAATTGTATTATTATTATAATATATACCACCTAACCGTGGTATTTTTTTTTCTTTCTTTATACCGTCGTCATAGTGTCATACTAGTTGTTACGAGTATACTACTATCTCTTTATCAACCAGTGTACAGTGCGGTAGTTCACGGCTGTGGCTACCTCTGTGTCGGCAGTCGGCAGGCAGTCCGTCCATCCATAATTGTATTATTATTATAATATATACCACCTAACCGTGGTTTTTTTTTCATTCTTTATACCGTCGTCATAGTGTCATACTAGTTGTTACGAGTATACTACTATCTCTTTATCAACCAGTGTACAGTGCGGTAGTTCACGGCTGTGGCTACCTCTGTGTCGGCAGTCGGCAGGCAGTCCGTCCATCCATAATTGTATTATTATTATTATAATATATACCACCTAACTGTGGTATTTTTTTTTCTTTCTTTATACCGTCGTCATAGTGTCATACTAGTTGTTACGAGTATACTACTATCTCTTTATCAACCAGTGTACAGTGCGGTAGTTCACGGCTGTGGCTACCTCTGTGTCGGCAGTCGGCAGGCAGTCCGTCCATCCATAATTGTATTATTATTATAATATATACCACCTAACCGTGGTTTTTTTTTCATTCTTTATACCGTCGTCATAGTGTCATACTAGTTGTTACGAGTATACTACTATCTCTTTATCAACCAGTGTACAGTGCGGTAGTTCACGGCTGTGGCTACCTCTGTGTCGGCAGTCGGCAGGCAGTCCGTCCATCCATAATTGTATTATTATTATAATATATACCACCTAACTGTGGTATTTTTTTTTCTTTCTTTATACCGTCGTCATAGTGTCATACTAGTTGTTACGAGTATACTACTATCTCTTTATCAACCAGTGTACAGTGCGGTAGTTCACGGCTGTGGCTACCTCTGTGTCGGCAGTCGGCAGGCAGTCCGTCCATCCATAATTGTATTATTATTATAATATATACCACCTAACCGTGGTTTTTTTTTCATTCTTTATACCGTCGTCATAGTGTCATACTAGTTGTTACGAGTATACTACTATCTCTTTATCAACCAGTGTACAGTGCGGTAGTTCACGGCTGTGGCTACCTCTGTGTCGGCAGTCGGCAGGCAGTCCGTCCATCCATAATTGTATTATTATTATAATATATACCACCTAACCGTGGTTTTTTTTTCATTCTTTATACCGTCGTCATAGTGTCATACTAGTTGTTACGAGTATACTACTATCTCTTTATCAACCAGTGTACAGTGCGGTAGTTCACGGCTGTGGCTACCTCTGTGTCGGCAGTCGGCAGGCAGTCCGTCCATCCATAATTGTATTATTATTATAATATATACCACCTAACTGTGGTATTTTTTTTTCTTTCTTTATACCGTCGTCATAGTGTCATACTAGTTGTTACGAGTATACTACTATCTCTTTATCAACCAGTGTACAGTGCGGTAGTTCACGGCTGTGGCTACCTCTGTGTCGGCAGTCGGCAGGCAGTCCGTCCATCCATAATTGTATTATTATTATAATATATACCACCTAACCGTGGTTTTTTTATACCACCTAACCGTGGCAGTCCGTCCATAATTGTATACTAGTATCCAATCCATCCATCTCCATTGTTTACCTGAGGTGCCTTTTAGTTCTGCCTATAAAATATGGAGAACAAAAAAGTTGAGGTTCCAAAATTAGGGAAAGATCAAGATCCACTTCCACCTCGTGCTGAAGCTGCTGCCACTAGTCATGGCCGAGACGATGAAATGCCAGCAACGTCGTCTGCCAAGGCCGATGCCCAATGTCATAGTACAGAGCATGTCAAATCCAAAACACCAAATATCAGAAAAAAAAGGACTCCAAAACCTAAACTAAAATTGTCGGAGGAGAAGCGTAAACTTGCCAATATGCCATTTACCACACGGAGTGGCAAGGAACGGCTGAGGCCCTGGCCTATGTTCATGGCTAGTGGTTCAGCTTCACATGAGGATGGAAGCACTCAGCCTCTCGCTAGAAAAATGAAACGACTCAAGCTGGCAAAAGCACAGCAAAGAACTGTGCGTTCTTCGAAATCCCAAATCCACAAGGAGAGTCCAATTGTGTCGGTTGCGATGCCTGACCTTCCCAACACTGGATGTGAAGAGCATGCGCCTTCCACCATTTGCACGCCCCCTGCAAGTGCTGGAAGGAGCACCCGCAGTCCAGTTCCTGATAGTGAGATTGAAGATGTCAGTGTTGAAGTCCACCAGGATGAGGAGGATATGGGTGTTGCTGGCGCTGGGGAGGAAATTGACAAGGAGGATTCTGATGGTGAGGTGGTTTGTTTAAGTCAGGCACCCGGGGAGACACCTGTTGTCCGTGGGACGAGTATGGCCGTTGACATGCCAGGTGAAAATACCAAAAAAATCAGCTCTTCGGTGTGGAGGTATTTCACCAGAAATGCGGACAACAGGTGTCAAGCCGTGTGTTCCCTTTGTCAAGCTGTAATAAGTAGGGGTAAGGACGTTAACCACCTCGGAACATCCTCCCTTATACGTCACCTGCAGCGCATTCATAATAAGTCAGTGACAAGTTCAAAAACTTTGGGTGACAGCGGAAGCAGTCCACTGACCAGTAAATCCCTTCCTCTTGTAACCAAGCTCACGCAAACCACCCCACCAACTCCCTCAGTGTCAATTTCCTCCTTCCCCAGGAATGCCAATAGTCCTGCAGGCCATGTCACTGGCAAGTCTGACGAGTCCTCTCCTGCCTGGGATTCCTCCGATGCATCCTTGCGTGTAACGCCTACTGCTGCTGGCGCTGCTGTTGTTGCTGCTGGGAGTCGATGGTCATCCCAGAGAGGAAGTCGTAAGACCACTTTTACTACTTCCACCAAGCAATTGACTGTCCAACAGTCATTTGCGAGGAAGATTAAATATCACAGCAGTCATCCTACTGCAAAGCGGATAACTGAGGCCTTGACATCCTGGGTGGTGAGAAACGTGGTTCCGGTATCCATCATTACTGCAGAGCCAACTAGAGACTTGTTGGAGGTACTGTGTCCCCGGTACCAAATACCATCTAGGTTCCATTTCTCTAGGGTTGCGATACCGAAAATGTACACAGACCTCAGAAAAAGAGTCACCAGTGTCCTAAAAAATGCAGCTGTACCCAATGTCCACTTAACCACGGACATGTGGACAAGTGGAGCAGGGCAGGGTCAGGACTATATGACTGTGACAGCCCACTGGGTAGATGTATGGACTCCCGCCGCAAGAACAGCAGCGGCGGCACCAGTAGCAGCATCTCGCAAACGCCAACTCGTTCCTAGGCAGGCTACGCTTTGTATCACCGGTTTCCAGAATACGCACACAGCTGAAAACCTCTTACGGCAACTGAGGAAGATCATCGCGGAATGGCTTACCCCAATTGGACTCTCCTGTGGATTTGTGGCATCGGACAACGCCAGCAATATTGTGCGTGCATTACATCTGGGCAAATTCCAGCACGTCCCATGTTTTGCACATACCTTGAATTTGGTGGTGCAGAATTTTTTAAAAAACGACAGGGGCGTGCAAGAGATGCTGACGGTGGCCAGAAAAATTGCGGGACACTTTCGGCGTACAGGCAGCACGTACAGAAGACTGGAGCACCACCAAAAACGCCTGAACCTGCCCTGCCATCATCTGAAGCAGGAGGTGGTAACGAGGTGGAATTCAACCCTCTATATGCTTCAGAGGTTGGAGGAGCAGCAAAAGGCCATTCAAGCCTATACAACTGACCACGATATAGGAGGTGGAATGCACCTGTCTCAAGTGCAGTGGAGAATGATTTCAACGTTGTGCAAGGTTCTGCAACCTTTTGAACTTGCCACACGTGAAGTCAGTTCAGACACTGCCAGCCTGAGTCAGGTCATTCCCCTCATCAGGCTTTTGCAGAAGAAGCTGGAGACATTGAAGGAGGAGCTAAGACAGAGCGATTCCGCTAGGCATGTGGGACTTGTGGATGGAGCCCTTAATTCGCTTAACAAGGATTCACGGGTGGTCAATCTGTTGAAATCAGAGCACTACATTTTGGCCACCGTGCTCGATCCTAGATTTAAAACCTACCTTGGATCTCTCTTTCCGGCGCACACAAGTCTGCTGGGTTTCAAAGACCTGCTGGTGAGAAAATTGTCAAGTCAAGCGGAACGCGACCTGTCAACATCTCCTCCTTCACATTCTCCCGCAACTGGGGGTGCGAGGAAAAGGCTCAGAATTCCGAGCCCACCCGCTGGCGGTGATGCAGGGCAGTCTGGAGCGACTGCTGATGCTGACATCTGGTCCGGACTGAAGGACCTGACAACCATTACGGACATGTCGTCTACTGTCACTGCATATGATTCTATCACCATTGATAGAATGGTGGAGGATTATATGAGTGACCGCATCCAAGTAGGCACGTCACACAGTCCGTACTTATACTGGCAGGAAAAAGAGGCAATTTGGAGGCCCTTGCACAAACTGGCTTTATTCTACCTAAGTTGCCCTCCCACAAGTGTGTACTCCGAAAGAGTGTTTAGTGCCGCCGCTCACCTTGTCAGCAATCGGCGTACGAGGTTACATCCAGAAAATGTGGAGAAGATGATGTTCATTAAAATGAATTATAATCAATTCCTCCGCGGAGACATTGACCAGCAGCAATTGCCTCCACAAAGTACACAGGGAGCTGACATGGTGGATTCCAGTGGGGACGAATTGATAATCTGTGAGGAGGGGGATGTACACGGTGATATATCGGAGGATGATGATGAGGTGGACATCTTGCCTCTGTAGAGCCAGTTTGTGCAAGGAGAGATTAATTGCTTCTTTTTTGGTGGGGGTCCAAACCAACCCGTCATTTCAGTCACAGTCGTGTGGCAGACCCTGTCACTGAAATGATGGGTTGGTTAAAGTGTGCATGTCCTGTTTTGTTTATACAACATAAGGGTGGGTGGGAAGGGCCCAAGGACAATTCCATCTTGCACCTCTTTTTTCTTTTATTTTTCTTTGCGTCATGTGCTGTTTGGGGAGGGTTTTTTGGAAGGGACATCCTGCGTGACACTGCAGTGCCACTCCTAGATGGGCCCGGTGTTTGTGTCGGCCACTAGGGTCGCTTATCTTTCTCACACAGCTACCTCATTGCGCCTCTTTTTTTCTTTGCGTCATGTGCTGTTTGGGGAGGGTTTTTTGGAAGGGACATCCTGCGTGACACTGCAGTGCCACTCCTAGATGGGCCCGGTGTTTGTGTCGGCCACTAGGGTCGCTTATCTTTCTCACACAGTCAGCTACCTCATTGCGCCTCTTTTTTTCTTTGCGTCATGTGCTGTTTGGGGAGGGTTTTTTGGAAGGGACATCCTGCGTGACACTGCAGTGCCACTCCTAGATGGGCCCGGTGTTTGTGTCGGCCACTAGGGTCGCTAATCTTACTCACACAGCTACCTCATTGCGCCTCTTTTTTTCTTTGCGTCATGTGCTGTTTGGGGAGGGTTTTTTGGAAGGGACATCCTGCGTGACACTGCAGTGCCACTCCTAGATGGGCCCGGTGTTTGTGTCGGCCACTAGGGTCGCTTATCTTACTCACACAGCGACCTCGGTGCAAATTTTAGGACTAAAAATAATATTGTGAGGTGTGATGTGTTCAGAATAGGCTGAAAATGAGTGTAAATTATGTTTTTTGAGGTTAATAATACTTTGGGATCAAAATTACCCCCAAATTCTATGATTTAAGCTGTTTTTTAGGGTTTTTTGAAAAAAACACCCGAATCCAAAACACACCCGAATCCGACAAAAAAAATTCGGTGAGGTTTTGCCAAAACGCGGTCGAACCCAAAACACGGCCGCGGAACCGAACCCAAAACCAAAACACAAAACCCGAAAAATTTCCGACGCTCATCTCTAATATAAGCATAGAAAAACTAGAGATGAGCGCCTGAAATTTTTCGGGTTTTGTGTTTTGGTTTTGGGTTCGGTTCCGCGGCCGTGTTTTGGGTTCGAACGCGTTTTGGCAAAACCTCACCGAATTTTTTTTGTCGGATTCGGGTGTGTTTTGGATTCGGGTGTTTTTTTCAAAAAACACTAAAAAACAGCTTAAATCATAGAATTTGGGGGTCATTTTGATCCCAAAGTATTATTAACCTCAAAAACCATAATTTACACTCATTTTCAGTCTATTCTGAATACCTCACACCTCACAATATTATTTTTAGTCCTAAAATTTGCACCGAGGTCGCTGTGTGAGTAAGATAAGCGACCCTAGTGGCCGACACAAACACCGGGCCCATCTAGGAGTGGCACTGCAGTGTCACGCAGGATGTCCCTTCCAAAAAACCCTCCCCAAACAGCACATGACGCAAAGAAAAAAAGAGGCGCAATGAGGTAGCTGTGTGAGTAAGATTAGCGACCCTAGTGGCCGACACAAACACCGGGCCCATCTAGGAGTGGCACTGCAGTGTCACGCAGGATGTCCCTTCCAAAAAAACCCTCCCCAATCAGCACATGATGCAAAGAAAAAGAAAAGAAAAAAGAGGTGCAAGATGGAATTGTCCTTGGGCCCTCCCACCCACCCTTATGTTGTATAAACAAAACAGGACATGTACACTTTAACCAACCCATCATTTCAGTGACAGGGTCTGCCACACGACTGTGACTGATATGACGGGTTGGTTTGGACCCCCCCCAAAAAAGAAGCAATTAATCTCTCCTTGCACAAACTGGCTCTACAGAGGCAAGATGTCCACCTCATCTTCACCCTCCGATATATCATCGTGTACATCCCCCTCCTCACAGATTATCAATTCGTCCCCACTGGAATCCACCATCTCAGCTCCCTGTGTACTTTGTGGAGGCAATTGCTGCTGGTCAATGTCTCGGCGGAGGAATTGATTATAATTCATTTTAATGAACATCATCTTCTCCACATTTTCTGGATGTAACCTCGTACGCCGATTGCTGACAAGGTGAGCGGCGGCACTAAACACTCTTTCGGAGTACACACTTGTGGGAGGGCAACTTAGGTAGAATAAAGCCAGTTTGTGCAAGGGCCTCCAAATTACCTCTTTTTCCTGCCAGTATAAGTACGGACTGTGTGACGTGCCTACTTGGATGCGGTCACTCATATAATCCTCCACCATTCTATCAATGTTGAGAGAATCATATGCAGTGACAGTAGACGACATGTCCGTAATCGTTGTCAGGTCCTTCAGTCCGGACCAGATGTCAGCATCAGCAGTCGCTCCAGACTGCCCTGCATCACCGCCAGCGGGTGGGCTCGGAATTCTGAGCCTTTTCCTCGCACCCCCAGTTGCGGGAGAATGTGAAGGAGGAGATGTTGACAGGTCGCGTTCCGCTTGACTTGACAATTTTGTCACCAGCAGGTCTTTCAACCCCAGCAGACCTGTGTCTGCCGGAAAGAGAGATCCAAGGTAGGCTTTAAATCTAGGATCGAGCACGGTGGCCAAAATGTAGTGCTCTGATTTCAACAGATTGACCACCCGTGAATCCTTGTTAAGCGAATTAAGGGCTGCATCCACAAGTCCCACATGCCTAGCGGAATCGCTCCCTTTTAGCTCCTTCTTCAATGCCTCCAGCTTCTTCTGCAAAAGCCTGATGAGGGGAATGACCTGACTCAGGCTGGCAGTGTCTGAACTGACTTCACGTGTGGCAAGTTCAAAGGGCATCAGAACCTTGCACAACGTTGAAATCATTCTCCACTGCGCTTGAGACAGGTGCATTCCATCTCCTATATCGTGCTCAATTGTATAGGCTTGAATGGCCTTTTGCTGCTCCTCCAACCTCTGAAGCATATAGAGGGTTGAATTCCACCTCGTTACCACTTCTTGCTTCAGATGATGGCAGGGCAGGTTCAGTAGTTTTTGGTGGTGCTCCAGTCTTCTGTACGTTGTGCCTGTATGCCGAAAGTGTCCCGCAATTTTTCTGGCCACCGACAGCATCTCTTGCACGCCCCTGACGTTTTTTAAAAAATTCTGCACCACCAAATTCAAGGTATGTGCAAAACATGGGACGTGCTGGAATTTGCCCATATTTAATGCACACACAATATTGCTGGCGTTGTCCGATGCCACAAATCCACAGGAGAGTCCAATTGGGGTAAGCCATTCCGCGATGATCTTCCTCAGTTGCCGTAAGAGGTTTTCAGCTGTGTGCGTATTCTGGAAAGCGGTGATACAAAGCGTAGCCTGCCTAGGAAAGAGTTGGCGTTTGCGAGATGCTGCTACTGGTGCCGCCGCTGCTGTTCTTGCGGCGGGAGTCCATACATCTACCCAGTGGGCTGTCACAGTCATATAGTCCTGACCCTGCCCTGCTCCACTTGTCCACATGTCCGTGGTTAAGTGGACATTGGGTACAACTGCATTTTTTAGGACACTGGTGAGTCTTTTTCTGACGTCCGTGTACATTCTCGGTATCGCCTGCCTACAGAAGTGGAACCTAGATGGTATTTGGTAACGGGGGCACACTGCCTCAATAAATTGTCTAGTTCCCTGTGAACTAATGGCGGATACCGGACGCACGTCTAACACCAACATAGTTGTCAAGGACTCAGTTATCCGCTTTGCAGTAGGATGACTGCTGTGATATTTCATCTTCCTCGCAAAGGACTGTTGAACAGTCAATTGCTTACTGGAAGTAGTACAAGTGGGCTTACGACTTCCCCTCTGGGATGACCATCGACTCCCAGCGGCAACAACAGCAGCGCCAGCAGCAGTAGGCGTTACACGCAAGGATGCATCGGAGGAATCCCAGGCAGGAGAGGACTCGTCAGACTTGCCAGTGACATGGCCTGCAGGACTATTGGCATTCCTGGGGAAGGAGGAAATTGACACTGAGGGAGTTGGTGGGGTGGTTTGCGTGAGCTTGGTTACAAGAGGAAGGGATTTACTGGTCAGTGGACTGCTTCCGCTGTCACCCAAAGTTTTTGAACTTGTCACTGACTTATTATGAATGCGCTGCAGTTAACGTATAAGGGAGGATGTTCCGAGGTGGTTAACGTCCTTACCCCTACTTATTACAGCTTGACAAAGGGAACACACGGCTTGACACCTGTTGTCCGCATTTCTGGTGAAATACCTCCACACCGAAGAGCTGATTTTTTTGGTATTTTCACCTGGCATGTCAACGGCCATATTCCTCCCACGGACAACAGGTGTCTCCCCGGGTGCCTGACTTAAACAAACCACCTCACCATCAGAATCCTCCTGGTCAATTTCCTCCCCAGCGCCAGCAACACCCATATCCTCCTCATCCTGGTGTACTTCAACACTGACATCTTCAATCTGACTATCAGGAACTGGACTGCGGGTGCTCTTCCAGCACTTGCAGGGGGCGTGCAAATGGTGGAAGGCGCATGCTCTTCACGTCCAGTGTTGGGAAGGTCAGGCATCGCAACCGACACAATTGGACTCTCCTTGTGGATTTGGGATTTCAAAGAACGCACAGTTCTTTGCGGTGCTTTTGCCAGCTTGAGTCTTTTCAGTTTTCTAGCGAGAGGCTGAGTGCTTCCATCCTCATGTGAAGCTGAACCACTAGCCATGAACATAGGCCAGGGCCTCAGCCGTTCCTTGCCACTCCGTGTGGTAAATGGCATATTGGCAAGTTTACGCTTCTCCTCCGACAATTTTATTTTAGGTTTTGGAGTCCTTTTTTTACTGATATTTGGTGTTTTGGTTTTGACATGCTCTGTACTATGCCATTGGGCATCGGCCTTGGCAGACGACGTTGCTGGGATTTCATCGTCTCGGCCATGACTAGTGGCAGCAGCTTCAGCACGAGGTGGAAGTGGATCTTGATCTTTCCCTAATTTTGGAACCTCAACATTTTTGTTCTCCATATTTTAATAGGCACAACTAAAAGGCACCTCAGGTAAACAATGGAGATGGATGGATTGGATACTAGTATACAATTATGGACGGGCTGCCGAGTGCCGACACAGAGGTAGCCACAGCCGTGAACTACCGCACTGTACTGTGTCTGCTGCTAATATATAGACTGGTTGATAAAGAGATAGTATACTCGTAACTAGTATGTATGTATAAAGAAAGAAAAAAAAAACACGGTTAGGTGGTATATACAATTATGGACGGGCTGCCGAGTGCCGACACAGAGGTAGCCACATCCGTGAACTACCGCACTGTACTGTGTCTGCTGCTAATATATAGACTGGTTGATAAAGAGATAGTATACTCGTAACTAGTATGTATGTATAAAGAAAGAAAAAAAAACCACGGTTAGGTGGTATATACAATTATGGACGGGCTGCCGAGTGCCGACACAGAGGTAGCCACAGCCGTGAACTACCGCACTGTACTGTGTCTGCTGCTAATATATAGACTGGTTGATAAAGAGATAGTATACTCGTAACTAGTATGTATGTATAAAGAAAGAAAAAAAACCACGGTTAGGTGGTATATACAATTATGGACGGGCTGCCGAGTGCCGACACAGAGGTAGCCACAGCCGTGAACTACCGCACTGTACTGTGTCTGCTGCTAATATATAGACTGGTTGATAAAGAGATAGTATACTCGTAACTAGTATGTATGTATAAAGAAAGAAAAAAAAACCACGGTTAGGTGGTATATACAATTATGGACGGGCTGCCGAGTGCCGACACAGAGGTAGCCACAGCCGTGAACTACCGCACTGTACTGTGTCTGCTGCTAATATATAGACTGGTTGATAAAGAGATAGTATACTCGTAACTAGTATGTATGTATAAAGAAAGAAAAAAAAACCACGGTTAGGTGGTATATACAATTATGGACGGGCTGCCGAGTGCCGACACAGAGGTAGCCACAGCCGTGAACTACCGCACTGTACTGTGTCTGCTGCTAATATATAGACTGGTTGATAAAGAGATAGTATACTCGTAACTAGTATGTATGTATAAAGAAAGAAAAAAAAACCACGGTTAGGTGGTATATACAATTATGGACGGGCTGCCGAGTGCCGACACAGAGGTAGCCACAGCCGTGAACTACCGCACTGTACTGTGTCTGCTGCTAATATAGACTGGTTGATAAAGAGATAGTATACTACTAATATTATATATACTGGTGGTCAGGTCACTGGTCACTAGTCACACTGGCAGTGGCACTCCTGCAGCAAAAGTGTGCACTGTTTAATTTTAATATAATATTATGTACTCCTGGCTCCTGCTATAACCTATAACTGGCACTGCAGTAGTGCTTCCCAGTCTCCCCCACAATTATAAGCTGTGTGAGCTGAGCAGTCAGACAGATATATAATATATATAGATGATGCAGCACACTGGCCTGAGCCTGAGCAGTGCACACAGATATGGTATGTGACTGACTGAGTCACTGTGTGTATCGCTTTTTTCAGGCAGAGAACGGATATATTAAATAAACTGCACTGTGTGTCTGGTGGTCACTCACTATATAATATATTATGTACTCCTGGCTCCTGCTATAACCTATAACTGGCACTGCAGTAGTGCTCCCCAGTCTCCCCCACAATTATAAGCTGTGTGAGCTGAGCAGTCAGACAGATATATAATATTATATATAGATAATAGATGATGCAGCACACTGGCCTGAGCCTGAGCAGTGCACACAGATATGGTATGTGACTGAGTCACTGTGTGCTGTGTATCGCTTTTTTCAGGTAGAGAACGGATTATAAATAAAAGTGGTGGTCAGTCACTGGTCACTATCAGCAAAACTCTGCACTGTACACTTCTGAGTACTCCTAATGCTCCCCAAAATTAGTAAATCAAGTGTCTAAACGGAGAGGACGCCAGCCACGTCCTCTCCCTATCAATCTCAATGCACGTGTGAAAATGGCGGCGACGCGCGGCTCCTTATATAGAATCCGAGTCTCGCGATAGAATCCGAGCCTCGCGAGAATCCGACAGCGTCATGATGATGTTCGGGCGCGCTCGGGTTAACCGAGCAAGGCGGGAAGATCCGAGTCGCTCGGACCCGTGAAAAAAAACATGAAGTTCTGGCGGGTTCGGATTCAGAGAAACCGAACCCGCTCATCTCTAAGAAAAACATACATACACATGGCCTGTGTTGAATTAAAATACAATATAGTAATTAAAAACACCTAACAGGTAATCACCATACAGCTGTTACATAAACACCAGAGAAACTTTACTGATCACGATCAGTATTGGGGAAAATAAGTAACTGATGCAGGTGATCAATAACCTCTTATTCTAGAATATTTATTTTTTGTTTTTATTCTATTAGGAATCAATTTTATTACTTCTCCCAAAAGACTGAGGGGCAGATTTATTAAGCTCGGTGAAGTGATAAAGTGGAAGGTGATAAAGGACCAGCCAATCAGATCTTAACTGCCATATCACAGGCTGGGCTTGAAAAATGACAGTTAGGAGCTGACTGGCTGGTGTTTTATCACCTTCCACTTTATCACTTCACCAAGCTTAATAAATCTGCCCCACAGTCACTTTGTAAGGAATCCAGCCACAGTTGGTTGTTTAATAAGTGGTCATCACCATCTCCAAGATTGATTATTTAGTAAGTGGTCATTGCCATCTCCATTGTACAGGGTCGGACTGGCCCACAGGAGTGTCAGGGAAACCACCGGTAGTGCCCACTCCTTCCTCTAGGGATCAGGTTCCAGACTGTGCACTTGTATTATACATGGTAGTATGTTGCATTACACTGCACTAAACTATTGTGTATTTCAAGCCTCTGTGGAGTCTGGCCACACCCCCTTTGTAGGCTGGCCACACACCCTTAAGTATGGGCCCCTATCACTGCATCCCCCCGGTGGGCTCTTCATGCCCCAGTCCGACACTGCCATTGTATCCTTACTTTATGCTGTGTCAATCAACTGCTATTATAAGCACAAACACATGCATGCATCAAGCAGAGATTAGTTGTTTTAGTATGCAGTCTTTATAGTCTCCATTTGTCCTTGCTTAATGCTGTATAAATAGACTGGTTAGTATAAGCAGTCACACCTGTCAAACAGTGATTAGTGATTTACTGTAATAAGCAGTCAGTGCACTGTCCATATCACCTTCCTTAGTGCTGCATATTTGGGCTTGTTAGTATAAACATGGTCACATAGTATCCAATTGAACTGTCATGAACCAAAATGACAATAGGCACAGTCACATATAAACCCCTTTTACATGCATGGTACAATAAGCAGCAGCTCGGTTTTGAGACAATAGTCCTTAGTTATCGGCTTGGTGCATTAAGGTCTCACAATGGAGCTAGGCAATCTCACCATACAGCGTTCCCTCCTTGGAGTCCTATTTACCGCACTGCAGGTCCATTTGTAAAGAAGTCTCACCAAGCATTCAGCTGCCAAATGGAATCCCGGATCCGTGTATAACACCTCAACGCGTTTCCCCGCTTCCTCAGGAGTATCTACCGCAGCTACACCTGCTCCTCAACAGCCAGGTCTGCTTGTAGGACTAATTCAGCCACTCCCTAACGATGGCCTCCTTCGCACCCTCTGGGCCTTAAGCAGCCGCCTTGGATGCCTAGGGGTAAATCCGCTACTGGATGTTGGCAAAAGATACCGAGAATTGGGAAGGTTGGATGATAATAAAGTTAGGCTTAGATATGTCAGGTTTAAGAATGTGCTGAGCGGGGGTGTATTAAGAGAGGAGGAGGCACATCTGTGGTCTCTATCAAGGCCCCCTACTCTAGCAGGCAGTGTCAGTGACTCTGAGGGCTAGGTTATGCTCAGGTCTGTGATATTCTTTACTGTGCAAGCGTAAATCGCTGGAAAAAATGGACGCTGTGCCCACTGGCGTGCGCAGCACATTTTATTAGGGAGTGCACCGTCGGAGGGGTGTGTCTAGCACCGTCTATTGATGGTCAATGCATATAAAATATCCACCTTTGTACCAATCCTAATAAAGCAGATACATTGTCAGATGTTGTGGTGTGCTCCAAACAAACACCCCTGATGGCACTCACTGAAATGACACTGTTCCTCCTCTGCCTGGTCTGGCTCCCCCTGTCTTTCCCCTGCAGACTGCAGCAGCTTACTTACAAGTCAGTCACTCACTGACACTGACAGTCGCAGACTAGTACTGCTGCTGCTGCTGCCGCTGCTGGAAAAACAAGTGACGTGTCAATGCTGCTGCCGGCCGTCCGCCAGTATTGAATTTGTCTTCCTAAGAGGAACGCTGGCTGCATGCTGCTCCTCATCAGTGGCTGGTGTTGGCATAGCATAGAATGAAAGAGGTGTGTATATGGCGGGTGTGACGGGTGGGCATGCCAGCAGCATGATATCATCACGTCACATCACACTGTTTTTGTACATTAGGCGGAGCCGGGAGTTTGAAAGCCGGTGGCAGTGGCACCCTTGATTAACCCAGGCGTCCGGTCAGTAATGCAGTCCTGACAGGGTGCAGCGCAGAGGGGACAGTAATCAGCCTGCTCGGCGATCGCTGCCTCAGGCATGTGAGATCAGGGTGCCAGACATTAGGGGGTGCCTGTGCGCACCAGGCACCCCCCCTGCGCACACCTATGGCTGTGCCATTTCCCCAGAGACCTGCGTACAACCTTATGCTCACAGTCAGTGCCACTGCTGGAGGACTCTGGAGGTTAGTATTGATAAAAAAAATGGGTGCTGTGTGTGCGGTATGGGCCTTTCTGGACCCAGGGGCCCATGTGCACTGCACACACTGCTCCCATTATAGATATGCTACTGGTGCTGAGACATCCAGTAGAGTATAGAAGAAAAACAGCATGAAATGTGTGAGAGTGAAAGATCTAAGTATTCCCTCAGCATAGAGATGGTATTTGATGCCCGACAAGCTAAGAAATACAAACGTAGAAAGTTTATATGATGAAAAGGAGAGGGACAGTCACATCATCGCTTCCTCTGCCTAGGCCCTTGCACTGGCTGGTTGAAGGAGGGTTATCTACATTTAGGAGTCTCATGGAAATTCCAGGTGGTCTGCATGGTACTTGCTGCCTAATGTAAAGACAGAAAACTGGTAATCATATAGGTTGCTCATTAGACAATGACAAAGATACAGGGGCAAATGCATCGTCAAGTTCCCGGCGAGACTGCACGATCGCTGGTTTTGGGTTTTAAATGATTGCCCCTTTAACACATCGGGCAGTCTCACTGGGAACTTGACGTTACACGCTTCGCATAGGCTATTACAATTTGCCCCACAGTATGTTAGACTTAGGTATGTGAATCTGTTGACAAGAGACTAATATACTGTTTCAGCAAGAACCGAGGTGTAAATGTATCGTCTGTCGTAATGGTGAAGAAAAAGTATCAGCGCATGTTATGTGCACTATGCCGCTTCTCCCCCATGTATGATGGCAGCAGTGTGTCCACAGTGACAGCGATACACTCTGTGCCCCTGTCCACATCAGCGCTGCTATCTATAAGATGCAGGCCGGTATGTGAGGGCAATGTAAGAATGGCATGCCGATATGTGTGGACAATGTAAAAATGCCATCGCAGACCGTTCCGACACCTGCAGCTATCGTTTTCGACAGCTGCATGGTGTCGATGCCCTATCTCAGCAGGAGGGACAGAGCTGTCCCTCACTGAAGCCGGTGCCGGCTCCAGACTTGTCAGGGGATCTCGTGTAAGTAGTGAGATTCCGCACATGCGCAGTGCAGCCTGCCGGGCAGGGAGACACAGTGATCAGGTGGGGGGGGATTGCAGGAGGGGAGCGTTTTCTTCCTCCGCCTTGGCAGACAAGATGTTTATACATCTTGTCGATATCCCTTCCTACTTCACCTCACTAATGAGATGATGAAGGAAGTGTTATAGCGACATGATCCATGTCGCAATAATACATTTACTCACGAGTTTCTCAAAATCAGATTATGTAGCTAGCAAGTCATATGGTTATGTTGAAAATTTTTAATTTAATAAAAAATATATATTTTTTGGCATAGATGTTACTTTTTTATGATTTACGTATTTATTATGGTGTAATATTGTGTATAATGTGTCTGCAGTTGTATCCCTACAGGAGGTACTTAAAGCAGGATGCGTTTGGCACCCCGGCGGTCATGTGACGGACGCCGGAATCCCAACACCCCTTAGGATCAGGAGACCGGCGCCGTGAATCTGACAGCCGACATCCCGAAGGTGAGTATCGGGGTAGGTTAAGGTTAGGACCGGGGTGGGGGGGCTTGGGGGTTAGCTCTGGCCAACAACCCCTTAGGGCTAGCCCTAGCTGACACCCTCGGAGAGTTAGGGGAGTGGAGAGGGGTAAAATACTAACCACCGCCGATGTCGGGATTCTCACTGTCGGGATGCCATGGTTGGTCATGTGACCACCCAGCATCCCGACCGCCGGCATTCCATACCCAACCCCTTAACCACTTGCCTGGCATGGTCGCATCTAATTCTCTCATTAAAAAAACAGACAATTTCAGAGCGGTTTTTGGCAAAATAAATCGTCAGTTATGTGGTTAAAACAGCATTAATTATGTATTAGATCTAGTACAGTATGTAACCATGATTCATATAATCTTTTGCTAGAGCCTATTTAAAAATAAATAAATAATAATAAAAGTAATAAAAGCTTAAGATTTGTATATATTTTTTAATTATGTTGGTAAATAACTTTCAAGTTCTTCCTGTATGCTTTGCCTAAATGTTTACTGGAAACTTGGCTTCCCAATGCTAAATTAGATACAGGTGATTATGTAACTGAATGCCCCTTCACACAAAAAGAAGTAAGACTACAAAAGAAGTATGCAGATTTTTATTTTGTAAATGCATTGGCAGTTATATAATTGAATTCTCAGGTGGCATAATACAATTTGAAATGTTTTTGTTTAGAACAGATTGGTCTTTAACATTATCTCAATGAATTCCCTCATGTCCACTGCCTGATCTCCATTTTTGTCAGCTGCCTGCAGCATCTCTTCTAGCTCTTTGCTTGAAAAGTGAATTCCAGCTAGCTTGGAGGCTTCCCTTAAATCTGCAGCTGTTATTTTTCCATCTTTATCTGTAAGCAGGGAGAGAATTACAATGTATGGCGTACTAGAAACATAGACTGTAACGTCAGAATAGAACATAAAGGTCTAGGTATAGTAGTGTGCCTTTTTGTGTGGGTTTGTTTTTTAAATGCTTTATTTTATTGTATTTTTAAATTAAGAGATATATACTGCTTCTCGCCGGCGTTTGACTCCAAAATGTAAATTGGTACTAATATTAAGTGTACCTGGTGTATTTTGCACTTAATATTAGCTCCACTGTAAATCTTGACGTCAAACCTAATGCTTTATAAATATACCAGTAGGTGTGACCAACAGCAATACTGTGGGCCAGCTCTACTAAGCCTTGAAAAGTGGGGAGTGATAAACTACCAGCCAACCAGTACCTATCATTTTTCAAACAGGGCCTGTGACATGGCAGTTAGGAGCTGTTTGGCTGGTACTATAGCACTCCCCTCATTATCCCTCTTTAAGGCTTAGTACATCCAGCCAAGTATGTTTGCACAATGCATCCTGGCATCCTCGTGAGTATAAATCCTCACCATAACTGCTGGGAGACTGTTCTAAGGATCTGTCACTAATAGATATTATTTATATATATATATATATATATATATATATATATATAGTGTGTGTAACATAGTAACATAGTTTTTGAGGTTCAAAAAAGACAATTTGTCCATCGAGTTCAACCTATTGGTGGTCTCATACACTGTATTATTTTTACGACTAATTTTATCTGTTGTGAATGTCGGTTGTTATGTTTATTCCCTTTTTTTCTAACTATAGTGCGTGATCTACCCACCGTAACCCTGTATATCCTTATCCATTAGGAATTTATCTAACCCATTCTTAAAAGTATTGACCGAGTCTGCCATTACTACTTCTCTCAGGCAGGGAATTCCAAACACGTATTGTCCTTACTGTAAAGAAAACTTTTGGCCTCTGTGTGCGAAATCTATTCTAAGTGGATGTCCACGTGTCCTCTGTGTCAATCTTATCAAAAACAGATCCTCTGCAAGCTCTGCATATTGTCCCCTTATATATTTGTAAATGTTAATCATATCCCCTCTTAATCTCCTCCTTTCCAGCGTAAACATGCCTAACCTAGCAAGCCTTTCTACCTATTCCGGTGTCTCCATCCCCTTACTCTGTTTGGTCGCCTGCCTCTGAACCTTTTCAGGTTCCAGGATATCCTTTTTGTAGTATGATTCCCAAAATTGTGCACAGTATTCAAGATATGGCCTCACTAGGGATTTATATAATGGGAGTATAACACTCTCATCCCTTGCATCAATTCTCTGCTGTATACATGCTAATACCTTGTTTGCCTTCTTTGCTGCAATCCTACTTTGGGTACTGCTGCTAAGTTTGTTATCTATGTGAACACCTAAGTCTTTTTCCAGTACAGAATCCACTATTTTTACCCCATTTAGTTTGTAGGTGCTATTTATTTCCTTGGTACCAAAGTGCATTACCTTACACTTGTATGTATTGAACCTCATTCTCCATTTTGCTGCCCATGCTTCCAGTTTAAATAAATCGTTCTAAAGAGACTCAGCATACCCCACCGAATTTATAACCTTAAACAGTTTGGTATTATCTGCAAAAATTGACACCATGCTCTGTAGACCTACTGTTAGATCATTTTTTAAAATGTTAAACGATAGTGGTCCAAGGACAGACCCTTGTGGCACACCACTTAGTACTTCAGTCCAATTTGAAAACATTCTATTTACCACAACTTGCTGCTCCCTGTTATATAACCAATTTCTAACCCAAATGCATATTGTGCTCCCTAGCCCCAGTTCTTGTAACTTGTAGATAAGTCTCATTCCGAGTTGATCGCTCGCTAGCTACTTTTAGCAGCCGTGCAAACGCATTGTTGCCACCCACAGGGGAGTGTATTTTAGCTTTGCAAGTGTACGATCGCATGTGCAGGCGAGCGGTACAAAAACATTTTGTGCAAAACAAGACCAGCCCTGTAGTTACTTATCCTGTGCGATGATTCCAGCGACGGAGGTCCCGGAATTGACATCAGATACCCGCCCTGCAAACGCCTGGTCACGCCTGCGTTTTCCCTTCCACTCCCAGAAAACGGTCAGTTGAAACCCATAAACGCCCTCTTCCTGTCAATCTCCTTACGACTGGCTGTGCAAATGGATTCGTCGCTAGAAGCATTGCACAGCAACGATGCTGTTTGTACCCGTACAACGCGCGTGCGCATTGCAGTGCATACGCATGTGCAGTTTTGCCGTTTTTTTACATGATCGCTGCGCTGCGAAAATCAGCAGCGTGCGATCAACTCGGAATGACCCCCCATATGTGGTACTGTGTCAAAAGCTTTAGCAAAGATTTAAAAAGATTACATCCACCTCCTTACCCTGATCTAGGTTCGTGCTAACTGTTTCATAAAAGCCTAGTAAGTTTGTTTGATATGTTCTATCCTTCACAAATACATGTTGGTTCCCATTAATGACCTTATTGGCTTCAAGGAACTTCTGTATACTATCCCTTAAAATACCTTCCAGTACTTTTCCCCACTATAGATGTAAGACTAACTGGTCTATAGTTACCTGGTTCAGATTTACTTCCCTTTTTTGAATATCGGCACTACTTCCGCTATGCCACTGTTACACTGTTACCTGTTCCCACTCAAAATTACAGGACTTTACCCGGGCTTCACCCACTCTGTGGAATGCACTCCCACGCACAATAAGACTCTCCTCTAGTCTCCAAACCTTTAAACGTTCTCTGAAAACTCATCTCTTCAGACAAGCCTACCAAATTTCAGACCCACACACATAACCTTCACAGCTTCCCTATCAAGTTACATCCCCTCTGTACAGTCCACATAAACTCACATTTTGTCTTCCAACATTGCTGGGTGATCATATCATATACAACCCATTAAGAACCTAGCAACCTGGGGAAACATTATGTAACAGGTAGCATCTATCCTTGTGTATCAATGCCTATTTCCCTATAGATTGTAAGCTTGCGAGCAGGGCCTTCCTACCTCTGTCTGTCTGTCTGTCTGTCTGTCTTTGCCCAGTTTTGTTCTATAATTGTTGTTCTAATTGTAAAGCGCAACGGAATATGCTGCGCTATATAAGAAACTGCTAATAAATAATAAATAAATAATATGCGCCAGTCTTTGGGAACCATGCCTGATGAAAGAGAGTCATTGAAGATCAAAAATAGATCAAAAATAGCGGTCTTGCTAGTACAGTGTAGTTCCATTAGAACCCTTGGGTGAATTCCGTCGGGACCGGGTGATTTATTAATCTTAATTTTTTTAAATTGGTCACAGAATCATTCCTTCCTTAGATAAGCACTTAGTAGTGGGACATAATCATTGCTGAGGCTATGTGTTAATCCCGTCATCTGGTCCTCAATTGTGAATACAGATGAGAGAAACTCATTTAATTTTTCCACTATTTCATTATAGTTTTTGATTAAGACGCCCAACTTGTCCTTTAATCTTTGGCTGTTGATGTATTTAAAAAACTTTTGGGGGTTTGATTTACTTTCCTTTGCTACTCACTTTTCAGTTCCTATTTTAGCCACTCTTATTTCTTTTTTGCAACTTGTGTTACAATCCTTATAGTACTGGAATGACTGTGCTTTCCAATCTGATTTATATTTTTTGAATGCTTGCCTCTTTTTGCCCATTAGTTTCTTGATCTTTTTGTTAAGCCACATTGGTTTGGATCTATTAATCCTTGGTTTGCTGCCCATGTGAATAAATTTACGAGTAAAATTATTTAGCAGCATTTTTAGTACCTCCCATTTCTCCATAATATTTTTTCCTTGAAACAAAATTTCCCATTTAATGTCCCTTTAAAGCTTCCCTCGTCATTTCAAAGTTGGCTTTGCTAAAGTTTAGATTCCTAGTTGAGCCTATATAGGACTGCTTATGAGCACTGATATTGAACGTGGCCATATTGTGGTCGCTGTTTCTCATGGGCTCTCCTACTGTAATATTTGATATCAATTCCCCATTAATTGTTAATACCAGGTCTAATATTGCATTGTACTTAGTTGGTATCTTGATTAGTTGAAGTATGTAGTTATCATTTAGTGTGTTTCGTGTCATAGCTGCAGATTTAACAACCGGCACCCAGAAAGACCAGAGGTATTTTTTGGACAACCACTCCGTGACTTGTCAGCCACAGTCCCATTTTCTTTGAATTTGGAAATTAGGCACCTGACAGTGTTATGTGAAATTGGAGGTCTTTCTGTGTGCCAGTTGTTAAAATCTGCAGCTATGACACAAAACTTTGTTCTCTAGACATCAAAATGACCTCAATTCTCTTCTCTTTTGTCAAAGCCATCTTCAGTTACCTGCAACAAAATGTGTTGTAACTTTTGAACCATAACTGCTATCTCAAATCTGTTTGCAGCAATAAACCTTTTAGCAAATTATGATGTTGTTTGATATGTTATACGATTCCCTTTCCATTTGAAAAACCTGATTTAGATTAAAGATGGACGATTTCAAGATGGCACCCATGTTCCATACATACCCTAAAAGATAGCCCACCTCACCTATACCTTACTGGGGTATTCAGTTTTCCCATTTCCTGCACAGTTTTGGAAACAAAAGGGTGTACTGAGACTTTTGAATCACCCTGTATATAAATAAACATATACATATATATAATTCGGATTTATCAGGTTCTTAACGCCAGAATTAGAGCAAGTTCAGATTTTCTGGATTTTTATTATTGGCTAACCAAAACACCAGACATCCAAGAGCCAATAAGGAGATCTGGGTAAATCCGAATCAGCTCATCTCTAATATATATATATATATATATATATATATATATATGGAGGAGTCAGAACAAGCAAATGTTCAAGACAGGACATGGCACTCCAGGACTTAATATAGATGATTTTTAACGTATCAACTTGGTCCACGACCTGCATCACTCCAAAAGCCAGTGGTGCAGTGTAAAATGTCACATCATAGCACAAGCAAGTTACAAACGATGCAGCATTTCGGGTCACGCAGGACCCTTCCTCAGGTCGTGCTAGTGCTTCTAACAGACAGATAAACAAACACACATATAACATAAATCTTACCTATATAGCGTCCCCATGCCGGCGTCCTCGGTCTCAGGGCAGCGTGGAGCTTCCGGTCAGGACGAGACGCCTGGAAGATGACGTCATTGGGCAGCGGCGGTAACCACAGCAACCCGATGCACGGAGCTGCTGACGCTTCCGGACAGGACTGGACGCCTGGGTGATGTCATCATCGGGAGGCGGCGGTAACCACAGCAACCCGATGCACGGAGCTGGTGACGCTGTCCCCGGCCGTGCTGCCTGGCAGGGGAGGCTATCAAAATATAAACATATAGAGCAATTGGTAAAAGAGCAACAACAGATAAGGTGGAAAAACGAAACACAATACATTTAAGAAATAAGTGTGCAGTGCTGGTACGCAGGTTGAGACACACTAAAATGTGACCTACAACCTGCGCATCAAACACCACAGAACCAAACCTCATATTATAATGGATAAACAGTAATGCATGGAGCTAACTGGCATACACTAGTGGAGGATAGTATATCATGGTGTCGTTATTAGATAATTTGGCCACCTAGCCGGAATTACCTATGTTGTAGATAATTCCAATTAATTTTCTCATTAAGTCCTGAAGGGCGCAACGTGTTCAACTTAATGATCCACTTAGCCTCTAGTCTATGTAATGCCAGGACCCTATCACCACCTCTATGTAACTCTGGGATATAGTCAATTATTTGATAACGGAGTTCAGACAGTGTATGGGCTTTGGCGCAACAATGTCTGGATACCGGTTGTTCATTGGCATTACCTGCTAATGCCTGACTAATGTTGGAGCGGTGCAAAGCCATGCGTTCGCGTAAAGTGCGGGTAGTAAGACCCACATATAGTAATTTGCATGGACAAATAATGTAATAGATGATGAATCTGGTCGTGCAGTTTAACACATGCCTGATGTTGAATTTCTGTTTAGTTACTGGATGTATAAAAATTGATCCTGTAATCAAAGAAGAACATGTAACGCAAGAAGGGCATTTGTAACAACCAGCTTTCTTAACTGATCCAAAAATGCCTGGTTTAGGGGAGTAATCAGTGATATCGGTTTTAACTAACACGTCACGCAAATTGCGACCTCTTTTGTAACTCGTCATGATTTGAGTGTTGTGGAAACCCGGTAGGAATTTGTCGGTCTTAATTATAGGCCATAGTGCTTTACTAGCACGGGGTATGATGGGACTAGCAGTAGAATATCTAGTGGACCAAATAAATTTATTATGATCTTGCTTCTTATCAGGTGTTTCTTGGAGTATAATTTCTCGATCTTGACTCATCACCCGATTTTTAGCTAATTGCAGATCCCTACTGTTATAACCACGGCTTCTAAACTTAGTGACCACAGTTTCCAATGCATCACCTAACTGTTCAGGATTGCTGGTAATGCGAGCCACCCGTAGCATTTGCGAATAGGGAAGACCCTTCTTCAACGCTACTGGATGGTGGCTGCTAGCGTCAAGCAATGAATTACGATCAGTGTTTTTATAAAACACTGTAGAGCTCAATTTGCCATCAATTAGATGGACTGTGACGTCCAGGTAATCAATCTTATCGGGTCTACAAACAAAAGTGAACTTGATGGGACCTGGTGTCTGGTTAATATTCTGCATCATTTCGTAAAAAGAAACATAACTCCCCTGCCATAGCATAAATAAATCATCTATATACCTAGCGAACCATCTGATGTTGGCACTGTATATAGCATTGTCAAAAAATAATTTTTGTTCCTGATCGAACATAAATACATTGGCATATGCTGGTGCCACACTGCTGCCCATGACACAACCAGCTCTCTGTAAATAAAACCTACCATTAAACAAAAAATAATTTTTGGTAAGGACCAATTCTAGTAATTTAAGAAATAATGTCTTATCCAGACCAAATTCAACATCTAAGTTACTAATAAATCTGTCCATGGCATCTAATCCCTCTCCATGTGGTATGGACGTGTATAGGGAAGAGACGTCCATAGTGCAAAGTAACGTGTCTGCTGGCAGTTCATCAAACTCCTTGATCTTTCTAAGAAATGTTGTCGTATCCTTGAGATATGTATGTCGTATGGTCACGTGAGGTTGGAGAAGAGAGTCCAGGAATTCCGCTGTCAGCTGGTACAGAGATCCCCTAGCCGACACAATCGGTCGACCCGGGGGGTTCACTAAGCTCTTGTGAACCTTTGGCAGTGTATATAGACAAGGAATAATAGGATTCTTGGGAATGAGGGCCTCCTTCAGTCTCGGATTGAGCAATTTGTCCAAGACCGCCTGGTCTAAAATCGTGTTAAGTTCCTTTTGAAAATCTACCGTCGGATCTTTTTCTAAAATCATGTAAGTATCGGTGCAAGCAAGTTGTCCCATAATTTCTTGGACATACTGTGATCTATCTTTCAACACTATGCCCCACCCTTGTCCGCTGGGCGGATAATGATGGACGCATCTTGGCTCAGATCTTTCAAAGCTTTGTACTCATCACGTGATAGATTGTTGTAAATCGGTTTTGGAGTAGCTAAGAATCTATTGACTGAATCGTCCATCAACCTCCCAAACATCTTCAACAATGCATTGTTGGAGACGGGATCGAATGTTGAGATATGGTACTTCCGCATGATGTAATTCGCTGGGTCCGATGATGGTTGACTGCTTGTATGTTGAAAAAATTCTCTTAAACGTAACTTTCTATTCATCTGATGTATGTCGGCCTGCCACTCAAAAGGGTCATGATGATTCGTTGGGACGAAAGACAGTCCTCTATTGAGTACAGCTTCTTCCGTAGATGTTAATTGCCTCGAGGACAAATTAAAGATCAAGTTTTCTTGGACTTGTTCCCTTTTGCTGATCCTTTGGTTTTGTCCGCCGCGTCTCGTGGGTTTGGACCAGCCTCTGCTCTGGCCCTGGTGGTAGCCCCTAAAGGGGGACGTTTTGCAGAAAGAGCATCATCTGAATCGGCGACCACAAAGTCGCTGTCGCTATTTGATGAATGGTGTCCTTTATCCGGACGTCCCCTGCGTTGCCGATACATAGTACGTGTCTGAGCTCTGTAGTTGGATTTGGCGGAATCTGTACCCGTTAGCCATCTATAAACCTGGAAGTCTTCATAATCATTTTGAACAACTTGTAATTTTGATTTCTTAAATTTGAGTAATTCTTTGCGGTAATTTTCTATTTGTTGTGTCAATTTAGCCCAGGTTGCTGCATGGTTAGGGTCAGACATAATTCCTGCATGAGTGGTATTAAGAGCCTCAATTTTAGACTTGTCGACTTGTAATTCTCGTCCTGATTCTTCTATGACAAGAAGCATCAAGTCAAAACTGCACTTATTCAGTACAGAAATCCACCGTCGGCAAAATTCGGGGTTAGTCCTCCCTATTGTCGGGGTGTTGCGGACACGGAAACCTTGCGGGATCAGCTTTTGTCTAAAGTAATCTGAGAGTGTAGAGCCGTGTAATAGATAGTCAGTTTCACATTTCTTCAAACGTAATAGTTGTTTAAATACATCGTCAACCGTATCATCCAATGCCTCTGGCACACAATCTTCAGCAAATAAGATACGGTCAGCTTGTGCTTTATTGAAGCTCAATGTATCACCAATCTGAGATGACATGTCCATGAATGGACTGGCCTCCACTCTGTCGACGCCAGTAGCTTCCATCTTGCAAATTATATCCACCAATGCTGGTCATGAATCACCAACGCAATAAATGTAAAAAAAGAATAAATGGTGACTGGTGCCTTGATACACAGGGGTATTACCCCAATCACACACAATGTCCAGATAATCCGGCATTCCCAGTAATGTCCAACCGCCTGTGTGCCCCTGTCCAAAATTCAGATATATGGAGGAGTCAGAACAAGCAAATGTTCAAGACAGGACATGGCACTCCAGGACTTAATATAGATGATTTTTAATGTATCAACTTGGTCAACGACCTGCATCACTCCAAAAGCCAGTGGTGCAGTGTAAAATGTAACATCATAGCACAAGCAAGTTACAAACGATGCAGCATTTCGGGTCACGCAGGACCCTTCCTCAGGTCGTGCTAGTGCTTCTAACAGACAGATAAACAAACACACATATAACATAAATCTTACCTATATAGCGTCCCCATGCCGGCGTCCTCGGTCTCAGGGCAGCGTGGAGCTTCCGGTCAGGAAGAGACACCTGGAAGACGACGTCATCGGGCAGCGACGGTAACCACAGCAACCCGATGCACGGAACTGCTGACGCTTCCGGACAGGACTGGACGTCTGGGTGATGTCATCATCGGGAGGCGGCGGTAACCACAGCAACCCGATGCACGAAGCTGGTGACGCTGTCCCCGGCCGTGCTGCCTGGCAGGGGAGGCTATAAAAATATAAACATATAGAGCAATTGGTAAAAGAGCAACAACAGATAAGGTGGAAAAACGAAACACAATACATTTAAGAAATAAGTGTACAGTGCTGGTACGCAGGTTGAGACACATTACTGTTTATCCATTATAATATGAGGTTTGGTTCTGTGGTGTTTGATGTGCACGTTGTAGGTCACATTTTAGTGTGTCTCAACCTGCGTACCAGCACTGCACACTTATTTCTTAAATGTATTGTGTTTCGTTTTTCCACCTTATCTGTTGTTACTCTTTTACCAATTGCTCTATATGTTTATATTTTTATAGCCTCCCATGCCAGGCAGCACGGCCGGGGACAGCGTCACCAGCTCCGTGCATCGGGTTGCTGTGGTTACCGCCGCCTCCCGATGATGACATCACCCAGGCGTCCAGTCCTGTCCGGAAGCATCAGCAGCTGCGTGCATCGGGTTGCTGTGGTTAACGTCGCTGCCTGATGACGTAATCTTCCAGGCGTCTCGTCCTGACCGGAAGCTCCACGCTGCCCTGAGACCGAGGACGCCGGCATGGGGACGCTATATAGGTAAGATTTATGTTATATGTGTGTTTGTTTATCTGTCTGTTAGAAGCACTAGCACGACCTGAGGAAGGGTCCTGCGTGACCCGAAATGCTGTATCGTTCGTAACTTGCTTGTGCTATGATGTTACATTTTACACTGCACCACTGGCTTTTGGAGTGATGCAGGTCGTTGACCAAGTTGATACATTAAAAATCATCTATATTAAGTCCTGGAGTGCCATGTCCTGTCTTGAACATTTGCTTGTTCTGACTCCTCCATATATCTGAATTTTGGGCAGGGGCACACAGGCGGTTGGACATTACTGGGAGTGCCGGATTATCTGGACATTGTGTGTGATTGGGGTAATACCCCTGTGTATCAAGGCCCCAGTCACCATTTATTCTTTTTTTACATTTATTGCGTTGGTGATTCATGACCAGCATTGGTGGATATAACTTGCAAGATGGAAGCTACTGGCGTCGACAGAGTGGAGGCCAGTCAATTCATGGACATGTCATCTCAGATTGGTGATACATTGAGCTTCAATAAAGCACAAGCTGACCGTATCTTATTTGCTGAAGATTGTGTGCCAGAGGCATTGGATGATACGGTTGACGATGTATTTAAACAACTATTACGTTTGAAGAAACGTGAAACTGACTATCTATTACACGGCTCTACACTCTCAGATTACTTTAGACAAAAGCTGATCCCGCGGGGTTTCCGTGTCCGCAACACCCCGACAATAGGGAGGACTAACCCCGAATTTTGCCGACGGTGGATTTCTGTACTGAATAAGTGCAGTTTTGACTTGATGCTTCTTGTCATAGAAGAATCAGGACGAGAATTACAAGTCGACAAGTCTAAAATTGAGGCTCTTAATACCACTCATGCAGGAATTATGTCTGACCCTAACCATGCAGCAACCTGGGCTAAATTGACACAACAAATAGAAAATAACCGCAAAGAATTACTCAAATTTAAGAAATCAAAATTACAAGTTGTTCAAAATGATTATGAAGACTTCCAGGTTTATAGATGGCTAACGGGTACAGATTCCGCCAAATCCAACTACAGAGCTCTGACACGTACTACGTATCGGCAACGCAGGGGACGTCCAGATAAAGGACACCATTCATCAAATAGCGACAGTGACTTTGTGGTCGCCGATTCAGATGATGCTCTTTCTGCAAAACGTCCCCCTTTAGGGGCCACCACCAGGGCCAGGGCAGAGGCTGGTCCAAACCCACGAGACGCGGCGGACAAAACCAAAGGATCAGCAAAAGGGAACAAGTCCAAGAAAACTTGATCTTTAATTTGTACTCGAGGCAATTAACATCTACGGAAGAAGCTGTACTCAATAGAGGACTGTCTTTCGTCCCAACGAATCATCATGACCCTTTTGAGTGGCAGGCCGACATACATCAGATAAATAGAAAGTTACGTTTAAGAGAATTTTTTCAACATGCAAGCAGTCAACCATCATCGGACCCAGCGAATTATATCATGCGGAAGTACCATATCTCAACATTCGATCCCGTCTCCAACAATGCATCGTTGAAGACGTTTGGGAGGTTGATGGACGATTCAGTCAATAGATTCTAAGCTACTCCAAAACCGATTTACAACAATCTATCACGTGATGAGTACAAAGCTTTGAAAGATCTGAGCCAAGATGCGTCCATCATTATCCGCCCGGCGGACAAGGGTGGGGGCATAGTGTTGCAAGATAGATCACAGTATGTCCAAGAAATTATGGGACAACTTGCTTGCACCGATACTTACATGATTTTAGAAAAAGATCCGACGGTAGATTTTCAAAAGGAACTTAACACGATTTTAGACCAGGCGGTCTTGGACAAATTGCTCAATCCGAGACTGAAGGAGGCCCTCATTCCCAAGAATCCTATTATTCCTTGTCTATATACACTGCCAAAGGTTCACAAGAGCTTAGTGAACCCCCCGGGTCGACCGATTGTGTCGGCTAGGGGATCTCTGTACCAGCCGACAGCGGAATTCCTGGACTCTCTTCTCCAACCTCACGTGACCATACGACATACATATCTCAAGGATACGACAACATTTCTTAGAAAGATCAAGGAGTTTGATGAACTGCCAGCAGACACGTTACTTTGCACTATGGACGTCTCTTCCTTATACACGTCCATACCACATGGAGAGGGATTAGATGCCATGGACAGATTTATTAGTAACTTAGATGTTGAATTTGGTCTGGATAAGACATTATTTCTTAAATTACTAGAATTGGTCCTTACCAAAAATTATTTTTTGTTTAATGGTAGGTTTTATTTACAGAGAGCTGGTTGTGTCATGGGCAGCAGTGTGGCACCAGCATATGCCAAAGTATTTATGTTCAATCAGGAACAAAAATTATTTTTTGACAATGCTATATACAGTGCCAACATCAGATGGTTCACTAGGTATTTAGATGATTTATTTATGCTATGGCAGGGGAGTTATGTTTCTTTTTACGAAATGATGCAGAATATTAAGCAGACACCGGGTCCCATCAAGTTCACTTTTGTTTGTAGACCCGATAAGATCGATTACCTGGACGTCACAGTCCATCTAATTGATGGCAAATTGAGCTCTACAGTGTTTTATAAAAACACTGATCGTAATTCATTGCTTGACGCTAGCAGCCACCATCCAGTAGCATTGAAGAAGGGTCTTCCCTATTCGCAAATGCTACGGGTGGCTCGCTTTACCAGCAATCCTGAACAGTTAGGTGATGCATTGGAAACTGTGGTCACTAAGTTTAGAAGCCGTGGTTATAACAGTAGGGATCTGCAATTAGCTAATAATCGGGTGATGAGTCAAGATCGAGAAATTATACTCCAAGAAACACCTGATAAGAAGCAAGATCATATTAAATTTATTTGGTCCACTAGATATTCTACTGCTAGTCCCATCATACCCCGTGCTAGTAAAGCACTATGGCCTATAATTAAGACCGACAAATCCCTACCGGGTTTCCACAACACTCAAATCATGACGAGTTACAAAAGAGGTCGCAATTTGCGTGACGTGTTAGTTAAAACCGATATCACTGATTACTCCCCTAAACCAGGCATTTTTGGATCAGTTAAGAAAGCTGGTTGTTACAAATGTCCTTCTTGCATTACATGTTCTTCTTTGATTACAGGATCAATTTTTATACATCCAGTAACTAAACAGAAATTCAACATCAGGCATGTGTTAAACTGCACGACCAGATTCATCATCTATTACATTATTTGTCCATGCAAATTACTATATGTGGGTCTTACTACCCGCACTTTACGCGAATGCATGGCTTTGCACCGCTCCAACATTAGTCAGGCATTAGCAGGTAATGCCAATGAACAACCGGTATCCAGACATTGGGGTAAATTTACTAAGATTCGTATTTTCCCGTTTGAGGTCAAAGTTCAATCACGAATGACATCGAAAGTGTAAATATGCAACTTTTTGAATTGATTACGACTAATTTACTAAGCTGCCGTATTCTGCATTTTCGGGTTTTCCGATGTCGATGTCATTCGTTTTTTTTGGAAGTGTTTTACGTGAGTGACTTGTAAAACACTGCCGACTTTAATACAATGAATCTCGGCCGGATCTGAGAGATCCGTGCAGGGCTTCATTGTGCACCTTGTAAAATAAAAAAAATGTTTAAATGTAAAAAAAAAATTGCGTGGGGTCCCCCCTCCTAAGGCAAACCAGCCTCGGGCTCTTTGAGCCGATCCTGGTTGCAGAAATATGGGGAAAAAATGGACAGGTTTTCCCCCATATTTAAACAACCAGCATCGGGCTCTGCGCCTGGTCCTGGTTCCAAAAATACGGGGGACAAAAAGCGTAGGGGTCCCCCGTATTTTTGAAACCAGCACCGGGCTCCACTAGCTGGACAGATAATGCCACAGCCGGGGGTCACTTTTATACAGTGCCTTGCGGCCGTGGCATCAAATATCCAACTAGTCACCCCTGGCTGGGGTACCCTGGGGGAGTGGGGACCCCTTCAATCAAGGGGTCCGTCCCCCCAGCCACCCAAGGGCCAGGGGTGAAGCCCGAGGCTGTCCCCCCCATCCAATGGGCTGCGGATGGGGGGCTGATAGCCTTTGTGAAAAGTGTTTGATATTGTTTTTAGTAGCAGTACTACAAGGCCCAGCAAGCTTCCCCCGCAAGCTGGTACTTGGAGAACCACAAGTACCAGCATGCGGCGGAAAAATGGGCCTGCTGGTGGTACCTGTAGTAGTACTACTACTAAAAAAATACCCCAATAAAGACAACACACACACACCTTGAAAGTATAACTTTAATACATCCATCCACACCTCCATATACACATACTTACCTTATGTTCCCACGCAGGTCGGTCCTCTTCTCCAGTAGAATCCATGGTGTACCTGTTGAAAAAATCCTACTCACCAAATCCAGTGTAGAGGGCTCCTCGGATAATCCATGTGTAATCCACGTACTTGTAAAAATAAAAAAACGGGACACCCGACCACAAACTGAAAGGGGACCCATGTTTTCACATGGGACCCCTTTCCCCGAATGCCAGAAACCCCCTCTGACTGATGTCTAAGTGGGTTTCTTCAGCCAATCAGGGAGCGCCACGTTGTGGCACCCTCCTGATCGGCTGTGTGCTCCTGTACTGTCTGACAGGCGGCACACGGCAGTGTTACAATGTAGCGCCTATGCGCTCCATTGTAATCAATGGTGGGAACTTTCAGGTCAGCTGTTGACCGAAAGTGACCTCACCGCTGACCTGAAAGTTCCCCCATTGGTTACAATGGAGCGCATAGGCGCTACATTGTAACACTGCCGTGTGCCGCCTGTCAGACAGTACAGGAGTACACAGCCGATCAGGAGGGTGCCACAACGTGGTGCTCCCTGATTGGCTGAAGAAACCCACTTAGACATCAGTCAGAGGGGGTTTCTGGCATTCGGGGAAAGGGGTCCCATGTGAAAACATGGGTCCCCTTTCAGTTCGTGGTCGGGTATCCGTTTTTTTATTTTTTCAAGTACGTGGATTACAAAAGGATTACAAGCAGAGGAGCCTTCAACCATGGATTATGTGAGTATTATTTTTTCTACAGGTACACCATGGATTCTACTGGAGAAGAGGACCGACCTGCGTGGGAACATAGGTAAGTATGTATGTATGTTGGTGTGGATGTATGTATTAAAGTTATACTTTCAAGGTGTGTGTGTGATGTCTTTATTGGGGTATTTTTTTAGTAGTAGTACTTAGAGATGAGCGGGTTCGGTTTCTCTGAATCCGAACCCGCCAGAACTTCATGTTTTTTTTCACGGGTCCGAGCGACTCGGATCTTCCCGCCTTGCTCGGTTAACCCGAGCGCGCCCGAACGTCATCATGACGCTGTCGGATTCTCGCGAGGCTCGGATTCTATCGCGAGACTCGGATTCTATATAAGGAGCCGCGCGTCGCCGCCATTTTTCACACGTGCATTGAGATTGATAGGGAGAGGACGTGGCTGGCGTCCTCTCCGTTTAGAATAGATTAGAGAGACACTTGATTTACTAATTTTGGGGAGCATTAGGAGTACTCAGTACAGTGCAGAGTTTTGCTGATAGTGACCACCAGTTTTATTTATAATCCGTTCTCTGCCTGAAAAAAGCGATACACAGCACACAGTGACTCAGTCACATACCATATCTGTGTGCACTGCTCAGGCTCAGGCCAGTGTGCTGCATCATCTATTATCTATATATAATATTATATATATCTGTCTGACTGCTCAGCTCACACAGCTTATAATTGTGGGGGAGACTGGGGAGCACTACTGCAGTGCCAGTTATAGGTTATAGCAGGAGCCAGGAGTACATAATATATTATATAGTGAGTGACCACCAGACACACAGTGCAGTTTATTTAATATATCCGTTCTCTGCCTGAAAAAAGCGATACACACAGTGACTCAGTCAGTCACATACCATATCTGTGTGCACTGCTCAGGCTCAGGCCAGTGTGCTGCATCATCTATATATATTATATATCTGTCTGACTGCTCAGCTCACACAGCTTATAATTGTGGGGGAGACTGGGGAGCACTACTGCAGTGCCAGTTATAGGTTATAGCAGGAGCCAGGAGTACATAATATTATATTAAAATTAAACAGTGCACACTTTTGCTGCAGGAGTGCCACTGCCAGTGTGACTAGTGACCAGTGACCTGACCACCAGTATATATAATATTAGTAGTATACTATCTCTTTATCAACCAGTCTATATATTAGCAGCAGACACAGTACAGTGCGGTAGTTCACGGCTGTGGCTACCTCTGTGTCGGCACTCGGCAGCCCGTCCATAATTGTATATACCACCTAACCGTGGTTTTTTTTTCTTTCTTTATACATACATACTAGTTACGAGTATACTATCTCTTTATCAACCAGTCTATATTAGCAGCAGACACAGTACAGTGCGGTAGTTCACGGCTGTGGCTACCTCTGTGTCGGCACTCGGCAGCCCGTCCATAATTGTATATACCACCTAACCGTGGTTTTTTTTTCTTTCTTTATACATACATACTAGTTACGAGTATACTATCTCTTTATCAACCAGTCTATATATTAGCAGCAGACACAGTACAGTGCGGTAGTTCACGGCTGTGGCTACCTCTGTGTCGGCACTCGGCAGCCCGTCCATAATTGTATATACCACCTAACCGTGGTTTTTTTTTCTTTCTTTATACATACATACTAGTTACGAGTATACTATCTCTTTATCAACCAGTCTATATTAGCAGCAGACACAGTACAGTGCGGTAGTTCACGGCTGTGGCTACCTCTGTGTCGGCACTCGGCAGCCCGTCCATAATTGTATATACCACCTAACCGTGGTTTTTTTTTCTTTCTTTATACATACATACTAGTTACGAGTATACTATCTCTTTATCAACCAGTCTATATATTAGCAGCAGACACAGTACAGTGCGGTAGTTCACGGCTGTGGCTACCTCTGTGTCGGCACTCGGCAGCCCGTCCATAATTGTATATACCACCTAACCGTGTTTTTTTTTTCTTTCTTTATACATACATACTAGTTACGAGTATACTATCTCTTTATCAACCAGTCTATATATTAGCAGCAGACACAGTACAGTGCGGTAGTTCACGGCTGTGGCTACCTCTGTGTCGGCACTCGGCAGCCCGTCCATAATTGTATATACCACCTAACCGTGGTTTTTTTTTCTTTCTTTATACATACATACTAGTTACGAGTATACTATCTCTTTATCAACCAGTCTATATATTAGCAGCAGACACAGTACAGTAGTTCACGGCTGTGGCTACCTCTGTGTCGGCACTCGGCAGCCCGTCCATAATTGTATATACCACCTAACCGTGGTTTTTTTTTCTTTCTTTATACATACATACTAGTTACGAGTATACTATCTCTTTATCAACCAGTCTATATATTAGCAGCAGACACAGTACAGTGCGGTAGTTCACGGCTGTGGCTACCTCTGTGTCGGCACTCGGCAGCCCGTCCATAATTGTATATACCACCTAACCGTGGTTTTTTTTTCTTTCTTTATACATACATACTAGTTACGAGTATACTATCTCTTTATCAACCAGTCTATATATTAGCAGCAGACACAGTACAGTGCGGTAGTTCACGGCTGTGGCTACCTCTGTGTCGGCACTCGGCAGCCCGTCCATAATTGTATATACCACCTAACCGTGGTTTTTTTTTCTTTCTTTATACATACATACTAGTTACGAGTATACTATCTCTTTATCAACCAGTCTATATATTAGCAGCAGACACAGTACAGTGCGGTAGTTCACGGCTGTGGCTACCTCTGTGTCGGCACTCGGCAGCCCGTCCATAATTGTATATACCACCTAACCGTGGTTTTTTTTTCTTTCTTTATACATACATACTAGTTACGAGTATACTATCTCTTTATCAACCAGTCTATATATTAGCAGCAGACACAGTACAGTGCGGTAGTTCACGGCTGTGGCTACCTCTGTGTCGGCACTCGGCAGCCCGTCCATAATTGTATATACCACCTAACCGTGGTTTTTTTTTCTTTCTTTATACATACATACTAGTTACGAGTATACTATCTCTTTATCAACCAGTCTATATATTAGCAGCAGACACAGTACAGTAGTTCACGGCTGTGGCTACCTCTGTGTCGGCACTCGGCAGCCCGTCCATAATTGTATATACCACCTAACCGTGGTTTTTTTTTCTTTCTTTATACATACATACTAGTTACGAGTATACTATCTCTTTATCAACCAGTCTATATATTAGCAGCAGACACAGTACAGTGCGGTAGTTCACGGCTGTGGCTACCTCTGTGTCGGCACTCGGCAGCCCGTCCATAATTGTATACTAGTATCCAATCCATCCATCTCCATTGTTTACCTGAGGTGCCTTTTAGTTGTGCCTATTAAAATATGGAGAACAAAAATGTTGAGGTTCCAAAATTAGGGAAAGATCAAGATCCACTTCCACCTCGTGCTGAAGCTGCTGCCACTAGTCATGGCCGAGACGATGAAATGCCAGCAACGTCGTCTGCCAAGGCCGATGCCCAATGGCATAGTACAGAGCATGTCAAAACCAAAACACCAAATATCAGTAAAAAAAGGACTCCAAAACCTAAAATAAAATTGTCGGAGGAGAAGCGTAAACTTGCCAATATGCCATTTACCACACGGAGTGGCAAGGAACGGCTGAGGCCCTGGCCTATGTTCATGGCTAGTGGTTCAGCTTCACATGAGGATGGAAGCACTCAGCCTCTCGCTAGAAAACTGAAAAGACTCAAGCTGGCAAAAGCACCGCAAAGAACTGTGCGTTCTTTGAAATCCCAAATCCACAAGGAGAGTCCAATTGTGTCGGTTGCGATGCCTGACCTTCCCAACACTGGACGTGAAGAGCATGCGCCTTCCACCATTTGCACGCCCCCTGCAAGTGCTGGAAGGAGCACCCGCAGTCCAGTTCCTGATAGTCAGATTGAAGATGTCAGTGTTGAAGTACACCAGGATGAGGAGGATATGGGTGTTGCTGGCGCTGGGGAGGAAATTGACCAGGAGGATTCTGATGGTGAGGTGGTTTGTTTAAGTCAGGCACCCGGGGAGACACCTGTTGTCCGTGGGAGGAATATGGCCGTTGACATGCCAGGTGAAAATACCAAAAAAATCAGCTCTTCGGTGTGGAGGTATTTCACCAGAAATGCGGACAACAGGTGTCAAGCCGTGTGTTCCCTTTGTCAAGCTGTAATAAGTAGGGGTAAGGACGTTAACCACCTCGGAACATCCTCCCTTATACGTCACCTGCAGCGCATTCATAATAAGTCAGTGACAAGTTCAAAAACTTTGGGTGACAGCGGAAGCAGTCCACTGACCAGTAAATCCCTTCCTCTTGTAACCAAGCTCACGCAAACCACCCCACCAACTCCCTCAGTGTCAATTTCCTCCTTCCCCAGGAATGCCAATAGTCCTGCAGGCCATGTCACTGGCAATTCTGACGAGTCCTCTCCTGCCTGGGATTCCTCCGATGTATCCTTGCGTGTAACGCCTACTGCTGCTGGCGCTGCTGTTGTTGCCGCTGGGAGTCGATGGTCATCCCAGAGGGGAAGTCGTAAGCCCACTTGTACTACTTCCAGTAAGCAATTGACTGTTCAACAGTCCTTTGCGAGGAAGATGAAATATCACAGCAGTCATCCTACTGCAAAGCGGATAACTGAGTCCTTGACAACTATGTTGGTGTTAGACGTGCGTCCGGTATCCGCCGTTAGTTCACAGGGAACTAGACAATTTATTGAGGCAGTGTGCCCCCGTTACCAAATACCATCTAGGTTCCACTTCTCTAGGCAGGCGATACCGAGAATGTACACGGACGTCAGAAAAAGACTCACCAGTGTCCTAAAAAATGCAGTTGTACCCAATGTCCACTTAACCACGGACATGTGGACAAGTGGAGCAGGGCAGGGTCAGGACTATATGACTGTGACAGCCCACTGGGTAGATGTATGGACTCCCGCCGCAAGAACAGCAGCGGCGGCACCAGTAGCAGCATCTCGCAAACGCCAACTCTTTCCTAGGCAGGCTACGCTTTGTATCACCGCTTTCCAGAATACGCACACAGCTGAAAACCTCTTACGGCAACTGAGGAAGATCATCGCGGAATGGCTTACCCCAATTGGACTCTCCTGTGGATTTGTGGCATCGGACAACGCCAGCAATATTGTGTGTGCATTAAATATGGGCAAATTCCAGCACGTCCCATGTTTTGCACATACCTTGAATTTGGTGGTGCAGAATTTTTTAAAAAACGACAGGGGCGTGCAAGAGATGCTGTCGGTGGCCAGAAAAATTGCGGGACACTTTCGGCGTACAGGCACCACGTACAGAAGACTGGAGCACCACCAAAAACTACTGAACCTGCCCTGCCATCATCTGAAGCAAGAAGTGGTAACGAGGTGGAATTCAACCCTCTATATGCTTCAGAGGTTGGAGGAGCAGCAAAAGGCCATTCAAGCCTATACAATTGAGCACGATATAGTAGGTGGAATGCACCTGTCTCAAGTGCAGTGGAGAATGATTTCAACGTTGTGCAAGGTTCTGATGCCCTTTGAACTTGCCACACGTGAAGTCAGTTCAGACACTGCCAGCCTGAGTCAGGTCATTCCCCTCATCAGGCTTTTGCAGAAGAAGCTGGAGGCATTGAAGGAGGAGCTAACACGGAGCGATTCCGCTAGGCATGTGGGACTTGTGGATGCAGCCCTTAATTCGCTTAACAAGGATTCACGGGTGGTCAATCTGTTGAAATCAGAGCACTACATTTTGGCCACCGTGCTCGACCCTAGATTTAAAGCCTACCTTGGATCTCTCTTTCCGGCAGACACAGGTCTGCTGGGGTTGAAAGACCTGCTGGTGACAAAATTGTCAAGTCAAGCGGAACGCGACCTGTCAACATCTCCTCCTTCACATTCTCCCGCAACTGGGGGTGCGAGGAAAAGGCTCAGAATTCCGAGCCCACCCGCTGGCGGTGATGCAGGGCAGTCTGGAGCGACTGCTGATGCTGACATCTGGTCCGGACTGAAGGACCTGACAACGATTACGGACATGTCGTCTACTGTCACTGCATATGATTCTCTCAACATTGATAGAATGGTGGAGGATTATATGAGTGACCGCATCCAAGTAGGCACGTCACACAGTCCGTACTTATACTGGCAGGAAAAAGAGGCAATTTGGAGGCCCTTGCACAAACTGGCTTTATTCTACCTAAGTTGCCCTCCCACAAGTGTGTACTCCGAAAGAGTGTTTAGTGCCGCCGCTCACCTTGTCAGCAATCGGCGTACGAGGTTACATCCAGAAAATGTGGAGAAGATGATGTTCATTAAAATGAATTATAATCAATTCCTCCGCGGAGACATTGACCAGCAGCAATTGCCTCCACAAAGTACACAGGGAGCTGAGATGGTGGATTCCAGTGGGGACGAATTGATAATCTGTGAGGAGGGGGATGTACACGGTGATATATCGGAGGGTGAAGATGAGGTGGACATCTTGCCTCTGTAGAGCCAGTTTGTGCAAGGAGAGATTAATTGCTTCTTTTTTGGGGGGGGTCCAAACCAACCCGTCATATCAGTCACAGTCGTGTGGCAGACCCTGTCACTGAAATGATGGGTTGGTTAAAGTGTGCATGTCCTGTTTTGTTTATACAACATAAGGGTGGGTGGGAGGGCCCAAGGACAATTCCATCTTGCACCTCTTTTTTCTTTTCTTTTTCTTTGCATCATGTGCTGATTGGGGAGGGTTTTTTGGAAGGGACATCCTGCGTGACACTGCAGTGCCACTCCTAGATGGGCCCGGTGTTTGTGTCGGCCACTAGGGTCGCTAATCTTACTCACACAGTCAGCTACCTCATTGCGCCTCTTTTTTTCTTTGCGTCATGTGCTGTTTGGGGAGGGTTTTTTGGAAGGGACATCCTGCGTGACACGGCAGTGCCACTCCTAGATGTGCCCGGTGTTTGTGTCGGCCACTAGGGTCGCTAATCTTACTCACACAGCTACCTCATTGCGCCTCTTTTTTTCTTTGCGTCATGTGCTGTTTGGGGAGGGTTTTTTGGAAGGGCCATCCTGCGTGACACTGCAGTGCCACTCCTAGATGGGCCCGGTGTTTGTGTCGGCCACTAGGGTCGCTAATCTTACTCACACAGCTACCTCATTGCGCCTCTTTTTTTCTTTGCGTCATGTGCTGTTTGGGGAGGGTTTTTTGGAAGGGACATCCTGCGTGACACTGCAGTGCCACTCCTAGATGGGCCCGGTGTTTGTGTCGGCCACTAGGGTCGCTAATCTTACTCACACAGTCAGCTACCTCATTGCGCCTCTTTTTTTCTTTGCGTCATGTGCTGTTTGGGGAGGGTTTTTTGGAAGGGCCATCCTGCGTGACACTGCAGTGCCACTCCTAGATGGGCCCGGTGTTTGTGTCGGCAACTAGGGTCGCTAATCTTACTCACACAGCTACCTCATTGCGCCTCTTTTTTTCTTTGCGTCATGTGCTGTTTGGGGAGGGTTTTTTGGAAGGGCCATCCTGCGTGACACTGCAGTGCCACTCCTAGATGGGCCCGGTGTTTGTGTCGGCCACTAGGGTCGCTAATCTTACTCACACAGCTACCTCATTGCGCCTCTTTTTTTCTTTGCGTCATGTGCTGTTTGGGGAGGGTTTTTTGGAAGGGACATCCTGCGTGACACTGCAGTGCCACTCCTAGATGGGCCCGGTGTTTGTGTCGGCCACTAGGGTCGCTTATCTTACTCACACAGCGACCTCGGTGCAAATTTTAGGACTAAAAATAATATTGTGAGGTGTGAGGTATTCAGAATAGACTGAAAATGAGTGTAAATTATGGTTTTTGAGGTTAATAATACTTTGGGATCAAAATGACCCCCAAATTCTATGATTTAAGCTGTTTTTTAGTGTTTTTGGAAAAAAACACCCGAATCCAAAACACACCCGAATCCGACAAAAAAAATTCGGTGAGGTTTTGCCAAAACGCGTTCGAACCCAAAACACGGCCGCGGAACCGAACCCAAAACCAAAACACAAAACCCGAAAAATTTCAGGCGCTCATCTCTAGTAGTACTACAGGTACCAGCGGGCCCGTTTTTCCGCCGCATGCTGGTGCTTGTGGTTCTCCAAGTACCAGCTTGCGGGGGAGGCTTGCTGGGCCTTGTAGTACTGCTACTAAAAACAATATCAAACACTTTTCACAAAGGCTATCAGCCCCCCATCCGCAGCCCATTGGATGGGGGGGACAGCCTCGGGCTTCACCCCTGGCCCTTGGGTGGCTGGGGGGGGACCCCTTGATTGAAGGGGTCCCCACTCCCCCAGGGTACCCCGGCCAGGGGTGACTAGTTGGATATTTGATGCCACGGCCGCAAGGCACTGTATAAAAGTGACCCCCGGCTGTGGCATTATCTGTCCAGCTAGTGGAGCCCGGTGCTGGTTTCAAAAATACGGGGGACCCCTACGCTTTTTGTCCCCCGTATTTTTGGAACCAGGACCAGGCGCAGAGCCCGGTGCTGGTTGCTTAAATATGGGGGAACCCCTGTCAATTTTTTCCCCATATTTTTACAACCAGGGCCGGCTCAAAGAGCCCGAGGCTGGTTTGGTTTAGGAGGGGGGACCCCACGCATTTTTTATTTTGAAAAATTATAACATTTCCCACCCCTTCCCACTGATAAACATGCACGGATCTCATGGATCCGTGCATGCCTATACAAACACGGGATAAAAAAGCAGGTCTGTTTTTTTTTTAGCACTTTTTCACGATTTGTATTTTAGCACGGCAGTGTTTGGCTATTGTCGGCAGTGTTTGTGTTTTGCACTTTTTAGTAAATTCCCGATTTCTAGCAAATTGCAGGCGTATTTGACCGATGGTGTATTGATTCGTGATTTTTTCCTAGGACTTCCAAAATATTACGAATGCCCTCATCACTGCCGTGATTTTTGCTTAGTAAATTACCGAGATGACACTTTGAAGAAAAAACGGCATCTCGGTCAAAATCGGGACCTTAGTAAATATACCCCATTGTTGCGCCAAAGCCCATACACTGTCTGAACTCTGTTATCAAATAATTGACCATATCCCAGAGTTACCTAGAGGTGGTGATAGGGTCCTGGCATTACATAGACTAGAGGCTAAGTGGATCATTAAGTTGAACACGTTGCACCCTTCAGGACTTAATGAGAAAATTAATTGGAATTATCTACAATATAGGTAATTCCGGCTAGGTGGCCAAATTATCTAATAACGACACCATGATATACTATCCTCCACTAGTGTATGCCAGTTAGCTCCATGCATTACTGTTTATGCATTATAATATGAGGTTTGGTTCTGTGGTGTTTGATGCGCAGGTTGTAGGTCACATTTTAGTGTGTCTCAACCTGCGTACCAGCAGTGCACACTTATTTCTTAAATGTATTGTGTTTCGTTTTTCCACCTTATCTGTTGTTGCTCTTTTACCAATTGCTCTATATGTTTATATTTTTATAGCCTCCCCTGCCAGGCAGCACGGCCGGGGACAGCGTCACCAGCTCCGTGCATCGGGTTGCTGTGGTTACCGCCGCCTCCCGATGATGACATCACCCAGGCGTCCAGTCCTGTCCGGAAGCGTCAGCAGCTCCGTGCATCGGGTTGCTGTGGTTACCGCCGCTGCCCGATGACGTCATCTTACAGGCGTCTCGTCCTGACCGGAAGCTCCACGCTGCCCTGAGACCGAGGACGCCGGCATGGGGACGCTATATAGGTAAGATTTATGTTATATGTGTGTTTGTTTATCTGTCTGTTAGAAGCACTAGCACGACCTGAGGAAGGGTCCTGCGTGACCCGAAATGCTGCATCGTTTGTAACTTGCTTGTGCTATGATGTTACATTTTACACTGCACCACTGGCTTTTGGAGTGATGCAGGTCGTTGACCAAGTTGATACATTAAAAATCATCTATATTAAGTCCTGGAGTGCCATGTCCTGTCTTGAACATTTGCTTGTTCTGACTCCTCCATATATCTGAATTTTGGACAGGGGCACACAGGCGGTTGGACATTACTGGGAGTGCCGGATTATCTGGACATTGTATGTGTATATATATATATATATATGAAATGATAGATGTAAGGGGAGCGCTCAAACAACAGTCTCAATATTTCTTCAGATTGAATATCCACATTCGACAAAGGTTTCTAGAAAAAACCCTCTCACCAGAATACACCCAGTCAGCAAATTCACTAATTAGTCCATTTCCTTTAAAACGGTATAATTTATTAAAACTTTATGTATTAACAGCTCTTACATTTGTCTTGACATTCATGGGATAAGATCTTAATTGGACTCGCTGTCTACCCCAGCCGGGGGGAGCTCCTAAAACAGCTTGTCCACCCACTATGTCTAAGACCGTCAACCAACGCGTTTCGTCTATACAGACTTCCTTAGGGGTGTTTTCTACAGATAAGAGCAATATGTCCTAGCGGATAATTTGTATAAAATGGGGGACTCCCATACCGCCACAATTATTAAAATTAATATATATCCTAATATGACCAGACGATCCCAGAATCTTAAATAGCCAACGTTTTAAGAACCTCCAAATGTCTCTATAACATTCATTATTTATTACTTGTAATCTGGAGCTTGTGTCCTCTGTGCTGGCTTAGCTCGGATTCAGAATGTCAAGACAAATGTAAGAGCTGTTAATACATAAAGTTTTAATAAATTCTACCGTTTTAAAGGAAATGGACTAATTAGTAATTTAGCTGTCTGGGTGTATTCTGGTGAGAGGGTTTTTTCTAGAAACCTTTGTCGAATGTGGATATTCAATCTGAAGAAATATTGAGACTGTTGTTTGAGCGCTCCCCTAACATCTAGCATTTTTTATATATATATATATATATATATATATATATATATATATATATATATATATAGAACTCCAAAAAAGGCAGCGGCACTCGAGGATTTGGTAGATAGAAGAAATTGTATTCAAAAACAATTACATGAAGCCGACGTTTCGGGGCTCACATGCCCCTTTGTCAAGATGTGTAACACACCTTGACAAAGGGGCATGTGAGCCCCGAAACGTCGGCTTCATGTAATTGTTTTTGAATACAATTTCTTCTATCTACCAAATCCTCGAGTGCCGCTGCCTTTTTTGGAGTTCTGCATTATTGTTCCAGAAGGCACCGAGGGCCATATCGTCAGTAAGGAGAGTGCCAGTCCATTTGGGAGCTATATATATATATATATATTAGAGATGAGCTGATTCGGATTTACCCAGATCTCCTTATTGGCTCTTGGATGTCTGGTGTTTTGGTTAGCCGATAATAAAAATCCAGAAAATTTGAAGAAATATTGAGACTGTTGTTTGAGCGCTCCCCTTACATCTATCATTTCATCTTTAAATTTCTGGTTCTCAACTGGCAAGAGGACCTGCTATTGGGGTTTGGCTGCCAAAATTTCTCCAAGGACTTTTATTCCATAAAGGCTACACATTTAGCGCAACTGGTTATTGTTTTGCTAATAAATAAATAAATAAATATATATATATATATATATATATATATAAATCATGTATTTTCATTGTAATAACGTCTTCCTGACCTATACCAACATTTTTGACATATTTGTCATATAAACAGTTTGTCAAGTAGGAGTCTGACACATCTAGGGAAAGATTGAACTTTTGCAGAAGCTCATGGCTGGTGAGATTATGCACCTCTTTAGACAAGTAAGAGGAAGGAGTTTAGTATGTTTGCTCAATCTGTACTATCCTCTTGCGGTGTAAATAGTGTTTATTTTTTTAAACTGCTTAACTCCCATCCTTCACCTGTTTCACTTCAGTTCCTATTCTATAGTGTTCCTACACTAATAAAACTGTTGTTGAAATTTATGTCATAAACTTTGGGGGTTATTCAGAGTGGTTAGCAAACAAAAAAAGATAGCAGTTGGGCAAAACCATTTTGCACTGCGGGGGGGGGGGTGCAGATATAACATGTGCAGAGAGAGTTACAGTAGATTTGGGTGGGTTATATTGTGCAGGGTAAATACTGGCTGCTTAATTTTTACACTGCAATTTAGATTTCATACTTCACCCACATCTAACTCTCTCTGCACATGTTACAACTACCCCACCTGCAGTGCAAAATGTTTTTTTTTCTTAATTGCTAACTTTTTGGGTTTACTAACATCTCTGAATAACCCCTTTTGTCCTCTACTAGTTGGTGTTGAGGTGGTAGTGGCCCTGGGTCAAGTCCTGACCATCATATCTCAAGATTACTATCTATTTTTTTGTATTATTTATTTATTACCAGTTATTCCACCAACTAACACAACTGACCTATGTGAATACCGTGGGGGGTTATTAAAGGTTATAGCATCTAAATTTATATTTCCCTTGTTGAGAGAAAAAACCTGTAGATAATAATAGGTAGTTTTTTATAGCCTGAGATTTAGGATGCTAATGTTTATTTTTTTGTGTGATTGTGTCCTGAGGATTACATACATCCCAACTGTCCCGATTTTCACGGGACAGTCCCGTTTCTTTGGGTCTGTCCCACTGTCCCTCCCGTGGGCCGCAGTGTCCCCGGTGGGTGGGGGGTAGTTGGGAGGCTCCTCCACTCGCTGCTCAGAGCAGAGCAGCAGAGCCGTCTTAACAGCAGTGTAGGCCCCTGGGCACAGCAATGCACTGGGGCCCCTACCCACCCATCAGCGATAGGGGTGGGAGGTGCTATCAGCAGTAGCTTTGATGTCCTGCGGGTGGTAGGGGGGTTCTATCTTTCGCTCAGCATGTAGGACCTGGAGCAGTAATTTCTGCTAATTACTCCTTTACTGCACAGATGGGGAGGGAAGGAGAACACTAAACTGTAGAATGAAGGGGCACTGGTACATGACTTCCAAGGCGGTAGGGGGTATTTAATACACAGGGGAGGGAAGGATAGTGGAGTGGGCTTAATATTCATAATTTTCCGGGGGTCAGGGCAGCTTGCTTTACTGCAGATATCTCCAGTTCCTGGAAATAGATTTCAGATAGTCCCACCTTTCAGGAGGTACTGGGGACTTGGGGATCAGAGTTCAGGAGCCAGAGCAATCCACCAACGAAAATATAAAACTGCATATTATGCGTGTGGAGCTGTAGCAGGGACCAGCTGCTTGAAGGCTGATATCTCTGGTTCTGGGCATAGTAGAGACAAGCTGCCAGTGTCCACTGAAAGGGGAGAGTCTCGGCTTTTGGAGTATACCCTCAGAAAAACTCTAAGTTAGACAGAACTCGAGATATCTGGCTGGGAAGAGCAATTAACAGGCTTGGATGGGGACAACTGCTTTGAAGTCAGATATCTCCGGTTTCCCAGGGCCGATTTTCAAAAATCTGGTACCCCTGGAAAGAGTGGACCCTCAGCTATCAGCCTAGAGCCCTTTTACTCCTGGGGCCCTTGGGCAAGAGCCCATTGAGCCCATACGAAAAGACGGCCCTGCAGAGCAGCGGTGAATAGACGCTGTGCGCATGCGCACAGCATCTATTCCAGTGAGGGAGAGGGACTGGGGTCATGCCAGCAGCTCACAGAGCACTAGCCATGCCCCCACTGTGACAGAAATGGGAGGCGTGGCTTGATATTGCCTCATTCACGCAAAGCCACACCCCCTTTCTAATAGGCCATGCCCCCTTTTTGGCTCCGCGTAGCTGCGCCACGCAGAGAGTCCAGCTCTTCAGCCTCCAGATGTTGGGAGGTATGGGATTATATAGACATTTCAGAGAAGCGTTACTAAAAGGGTGAATGGCTCCTGGGTAAGTCAGGCCACTGGGACACAAGTGCAGTTCAATATTATTAGACCCTAGTCAGGAAGGAAACACTTAAACCGGCATCAGAGGAGGATGACAGTAAGGAGGGTGACAGGTGTAAAGCAGTTATATACAGTTGATATCATTCTAATGCTATTAGATGGTATAGTGAGCTAACATACTAAAATACAGTGGTGGATTTTACCTATTTACCTAAAATCCGCCCCAGCTCAGTGTTATTGAAGCCAGATGCAGTCCGTGAGACTGCACTGGCTTCACTGTGACTGGCATTGACTTCCTATTGGAAGTCCTACCTGTCAATCACAGACACAGAAGGCAGTCCCATTGGGAGGTGTTTCCTCCCTCTAGGACTGCCAGACCAGGCTGCAATTGGAAGCCACCCCCTGCCTCGTCAGCCCTAGCCAGCTTCCATGCTCAGTCCGATCACCGCTGGTGTGCATGCGCCGCTCCTGACACATGCTGGATCCATTCTCTTAATGGGGAAATGCGATAGAAGGCCATATGTTCTACAGAGCAATGCCCACCGCATCCAAGCCCGGATTCTATCGCATTCCAGGGCTTGGTGCAAGAAAACGGCACTTTTGGATATTTGGCCACATTTTTAACCTTGGTGCATCCTGCCGTTTTAGAGAAATAAAGTGGATGGAGATAGTGGCATATATACTAAGCCTCAGAAAGTGATAAAGTGGAGAGAGGTAAACTGCTAATCAATCAACTCCTGTCACTTTTCAAACGCAGCCTGTAACATGGTAGGAGATGATTGGTTGGTACTTTATCTCTCTACACTTTATCGCTCGCCAAGACTTAGTCCATCTCCCCCAAAGTCTCAGCAATCAGCTCCTAACTGCCATGTTACAGGCTGGGCTTCAAAAATGGCAGGAGCTGGATGGTTGATACTTTATCTCCGTCCACTTTATCTCTCTCCAAGGTTTAGTATGGGTATGGGTCGTTGGGTCGACTCAACTTAGGTTGACAATCATTGGGTCGACCACGATAGGTCGGCATGCGTTAACTCGACATGGTCATTGGTCAACCTGTACTAGGTCGACAGGTGAAAGGGTCGAGATGAGTTTTTGGATTTTTTTGGGGTGTCGTTTTCTTCGTAAAGTGATGAGGAACCCCAATTAGTGCACCGTGTTCCCTCGCTCGCCATGCTTCGGGCAAGGTTACCGTTCCAATCGTAGTCCACGTGGATCGTCAAGTATGGAAAAAAAAAAGAAAAAAAAATGTGAATAACTCATGTCGACCTAATGACCATGTCGACCTATCGTGGTTGACCCAATGCTTGTCGACCTAAGTTGGGTTGACCTAACGACCGTATCCCCTTAGTACATAGGTGGTTATTCCGAGTTGATCGCTCACTAGCAGTTTTTAGCAGCCGTGCAAACGCTATGCCGCCGCCCACTGGCAGTGTATTTTAGCTTAGCAGAAGTGCGGATGAAGGAATCGCAGAGTGGCTACAAAATATTTTTGTGCAGTTTCAGAGTAGCTTCAAACCTACTCAGCGCTTGCGATCACTTCAGACCATTCAGTTCCTGATTTGACGTCACAAACACGCCTTGCGTTCGCCCAGCCACGCCTGCGTTTTTCCGAACACTCCCTGAAAACGGTCAGTTGACACCCAGAAACGCCCTCTTCCTGTCAATCACTCTGCGGCTGCCTGTGCGACTGAAAAGCATCGCTAGACCCTGTGTAAAACTACTTCATTCGTTGTAATAGTACGCCACGCGTGCGCATTGCGACGCATGCGCAGAAGTGCCATTTTTGTGCCTCATCGCTGCACAGCAAACGAATGCAGCTAGCGAACAACTCGGAATGACCACCATAGACCCCTAAGTTACATGGAAGGAGAAGCTCATTAGTCAGGTGTGGAGAGGGTTAAAACTTTTTAATGTAGGATTTTCTTTTACTTCACACTGCAATTGCCACATTGGGCCATTTTGCATAATAGATACTGTAGCTATGACTTACAAATATACTGCAGGCTTCTGGCTAGCAAAACTATTATTTTCTCACCAAAATCAATGACTGAAAATCCTTTTTTGAGTTCTCTGTAAAAATCTCGTGTCACACCCTGCCAGTCTGTAACAAGTTTCTGGAATGCGCTGAAGTTGAGATTCCTAAGGTGGGTGAGAAAGAAAAAAATAAGAGATAAAAGAATAACATAAAAGAACATAAAATCAGCAACACATTTCAGTTTCATACATGAGCCAGAAGCCAAGTTTTGCAATCTATTCTGTTAGTTCATATACTGGGCAAATGCCTGAATAAGTCATGACACTGACCAAGTGAATTATGGGTCTATTTACTAAGCATTGGATGGAGGTAAAGATGAAAGAGATAAAGTACCAGCCAATCAGCTCCTAACTGCCATGTCACAGGCTGGTTTTGTAAAATGACAGTTAGTAGCTGGGTGGCTGGTACTTATATCCGCCCACTTTACCTCCATCCAAGGCTTAGTAAATAGACCCCTTCATAACTCAAACCAGCTAATTATGTGATGTATGTTATAAATGTTATTTTAGTATTTGCTAAATAAATACTTTATATCTCTATCCCTGTTTGTAGTAGTGATGTACTTATAGGGGTAAATTTACTAAGATGAGAGTTCTATTTAAGATGAGATATTGCCCATAGCAGCCAGTCAGATTCTACTTCTCATTTATCTAGCACCATCTAGAAGATAATACCTGGAATTTGATTGGTTGCTTCGGGCAACATCCCATCTTAAATAGAACTCCCATCTTAGTAAATTTACCCCATAGTGTGTGTATTCTCGTACCAGTTTCTGAGCATATGTAATAGTCTCAAGTGCATGAGCACCCCCTGGTGGATGAAGTGGATGAACTTGGATAAGAAGTTAACATACATTTCCACAATGATTTTATCACTCTCAACTATGTTCAGGACCGTAACTAGGGGTGCCGAGTGTGCTCAGCCCACAGCGCATATCCACTGTGGGCAGAGAACCAGTAGCACCCCACATCCACCAAGACCAGGCATCCGCATTCGAATCCACCCTTCGCATCGCTGCCTGCTGTAATGTATGTAGCGCTACATACATTACAGCGGGCAGCACTGCAGCTGCCCGCCCATGTGCTCCACCCCCTCCCAGCTCCCCTGTCTCTCCCAGTATCACCTAGTCTACAGTGACAGTGACTGCAGGCAGGAATAGAGAAGTAAAGCCACTGTGTGGCCCGGCGCAACAGGGAAAGTACTGTTCTCAGTGCACCAGCTCACGATGAAAGAGAAGGTGGGAAGGAGGGTGGTTGTGGAAAGAGAAATGATCAGGAGGAGTAGAAGGAGCTATGATGAGGAATGATTATGGGCCAGATGCATCATCGCTTGGAAAGCGATAAAATGGAGAGTGAAATAGTGCCAGCCAATCAGCTCCTAACTGGTATTTTTCAAACACAGCCCGTGACATGGCAGTTAGGACCTGATTGGCTGGTACTTTTTCACTCTCCATTTTATCACAAGCGATGATGCATCTAGCTATTTTACAGCAGCTGGGGGGGGGGGGGTGGAATAATGAGGAGGAATTATGTGCATGAATGTGGAGGATTGATGATGAGGAATGAGGAGTTGGAATGATGGTGAGGAGGAATGATGATGATGATGATGATGAGGTACAGCAGCTGGGGGGGTGATAAGAAATGAGGAAGAGGAGCAGTACAGAGGAGATGGAATAAGGAGGCGGGGGATGACCTCTACTGTGGTGTAATGTGTATAAGTGGCTCTACTATGCAGTGTAACATGTGTAAGGGGTACTACTGTGCGGTGTAAATGTGAATAACGGACACTACTGTGTGGTGTAACGTATATAAGGGGTACTAATGTGCGGTGTAATGTGAATAACGAACACTACTGTACGGTGTAACGTATATAAGGGGTACTAATGTGCGGTGTAATGTGAATAACGGACACTACTGTGTGGTGTGATGTGAACATCCAATTCCCCACAAAGTCAACCCCCTTTTATTTTTGGTGTGCTATTCCTGTTTCGAATATGGGTGGGGCACCGATTATCTTTCTGGCACAGGGCAAATTGTCTAGTTATGGTACTGACTACATATCTTGTATGATGTGTAAGGACTCATTGACATTTGGCAACTATGACAGACATGTGTATTAGGCTTGTGTACACATTACCATTAAAATTCTGCTTTAAGATGTGTTTCCAATTTAAGCACATGTGAAAATAAAAACATTGTACCAAATGAGACAGCACATATTTGCATGCTCACATGTATTTAACTGCAGGGTTTTTTCACAGCAACTACCAGAGAATGTCGTAGACCACCTGCATCACTGAGTTACTGCGTGAGCTGCTGCTGTGTAAAGTAATTCATCGCAGCACTCTGACTTCTCCCCACCAGATACAGCGAGAGTGTAAAGGGCCCTACACATATAAAGATTCGCCGCCGAGCTGCCCGGTGGCGGATACGGCCGACCCGACGGCGGGGTGCAGTGACGGGGGGAGTGAAGTTTCTTCACTCTCCCCGTCACCCGGCTCCATTGAAGTGCAGGCAAATATGGATGAGATCGTCCATATTGGCCTGCATGCACAGCCGACGGGGCACCAGCGTTGAACGAGCGCGGGCCGCGCATCGTTCATCGCTGGTGACTCCACGCTCAAAGATATGAACGGTATCTCGTTCAATAATGAACGAGATCATTCATGTATTTGAGGAATATCGGCCAGTGTGTAGGGCCTATAAGAGCTGCTAGCAGGGTTTTATTTGGAAAGTGATGTGAAGTGGGACTCACTTTCCAACTGTCCCTGTTCGACGGTTCCCTAAAATCTGAGAATCAGGACAAGTGTCAGACTGCCCTGCTAGTTCCTGTTTTTCCATTCAGGGCGCTCCTCCAGAAGACCTACATCTTCCTCTGTCTCTGGGCCTCCATCTAGTCATAACTTGACTGGTGTCCTTCACAAACTTTCTGTCCTTCATGAAGACTGATTGCAATTACACCTGGACTAATTGCTTCAACCTTCCACCATTGCCAAGTACTCCCAGGCAGCTCATACTCACCCTGCCCCTATAACCCTCACTTTCTCACGGCCAGGACTGCTATGCTCCTGTATGCTTTTCTTTTAGTCATCTTCCTCAACTATTCCCATTATGTGATCCTCTTCATACCATCAACATTGTGCACTATTGTTGTACTCATCAGCATTTTGGGGGTAATTCATATCTGATCGCTGGGCTGCATTTTTTGCTGTCCTGCAATCAGATAGTCGCCGCCTCTAGGGGGGAGTGTAAATTCGCTGTGCAAGTGTGTGATCTCATGTGTATGCCGAGCTGCGAAAATCCATTTTGTGCAGTCTGTGCGCAGCCCAGGACTTACTCCTCCAGTGTGATGAGAACAGGCTGATCGGGGCTGGAGTTGACGTCAGACACCCTCCCTGAAAACGCTTTGGCACGCCTGCGTTTTTCTTGACACTCCCTGTAAATGCTCAGTTGCCACCCACAAATGACCTCTTCCTGTCAATCACCTTGCGAATGCCCGTGCGATAGGATTTTTTGCAACATCCCGTCGCTGACCGGCTCTGCCCGTTGTTGTTGTCCGATGCGTGTGCGCATTGCGGTGCATACGCATGCACAGTTAGGACCTGATCGCCCGCTGTGTGAAAACGCACAGCAGCAATAGTATCTGAATTACCCCCACTGTTCCATAACTCACTAGCATTTTAAGTTTGACTGTGTGCATCTTTGTCCCTTTCACCTGTTGCTACCTTCTATAAAATGAGTGAACATTGAAGTGAGCAGGATGGAGAGATAATACCAGGAATCACAAGTCCATAGGGAAGGGGTCAAGCTAAAATTACATGATTCACATAGTTTGATCCTCCCAGCAGACCTACGATTTGCAGCATGTTGCTGCAACAGGGGCGGGGCCTAATGACATAAAAACAACGCTCCCAAAATCGGTCAGCTACAGCCTCTCTCTGGGTTCCTCAGGGATATAAGCAACATAAAGTCGGTAAGTATGGTTTAACCTTCCTCAGACACTATTACAGTACTTTGAGATGAACTAAATGGTGAGTGCCCTCATTTTCTGCAAAGTATCTAATATGTTCATCGCAATAATATGTAGCACCCCATGTGTTTCAAATGAATGAGAAGTGGTATCTTTCTCCTGGGAAATGTGTGTGTAAATACTGTATATATAAAATAGTGAAACATACATATTGTGGGTCGCACTTACATGAATGTTACACAAAGTGTGCCATGTGAAAGTGATGTCACTTGTTTCACTCTCAAAAATATTTGTTCAGCCGCACAGTGCAAATAGCATGTACAATTTAATGTACCTCTTCCATACTTACAACATGGCTAGCTTTCAGCGTGTACCATAGGCGTTTTTGTGTTCATGATCCATGTTTATTTTACATACTTACATTTAAATGTACTTTGGTGTTGCTTCACAATGTTGCATTTATGTGTGACTTTATTCTTTCTTGTCTTGATTTATTGCACTTACCCTTTATTAGAATTAATGGATTTTCTTATGTATTCCTTTCCTTCATTGTTGACTACAAAGCCAAATAGTTCTAGAGCACTGTGCACTTCATTTTCATTAAGACATCTAGGGCAAAAATAATGTATTTGGTGAACATTTTGTTTTTCTCTAATGTTACCATTATAAGTACAGATGAGCCCTGCTCATCTATCCCTTTAATAGGATTAATTGAACCAGTGCTGTTGGACTTAATCCCCTGCTGTATTGTTCTCTCTGTATTGTATTGCAGCTGGGAACAATAGATGAAAGGCTTATGCTAATAAACCTTGGTGCACCTAGGCGCAACAGAGAAGGCTAGATGAGCGCGGCTCCATCTGTACATATGAATTAGTTTTATAGTTTAGTACTCCTCACATTGAATTTAATTACATTTTATTTGACTTAATTTGTATAAAATGATGAGAATAACACTACATAGTCACAATTTTAATCAAACTTGGCAACTTTAAAATGATCCTCTGAGAGATTCTCTGCAGGGGAGATACAGCTGATCACTATGTGGGGAGAGGTTGGATGCTCATCATCATTAGAATCATGTCATTGCAATGCTGTCCCTCCCATATACCTAGGAAGAGGGCAGGATAATACATCTACATATTGCTAGGTGCTCAGTTGATATCGTGTCATGTAAAAAAATATTGTGATAAATTATTACCCTGCATTTTCTACTATAACCCTACAACCTGAAACATTGTTACTGCTTCATAAAGTAACAGTAAAGTTCTTAACATCAGTGGTATGCATCTACTGTGTCTGAGGGTGCGGGAGTCCTTGCCTCTGTTGTGGGGTTGAAAAAGGGGAAGTCAGTGAACTACTTAAGATCTGTACAAAATCAAGAGGATGACCCCTCATATACTGCTGCAGCTAAATTAACATAGGGTCTGTCTTATCCATCACTTATAACAGTTCCAAATTATTTCTGGGTGCGACACAATGATGGACCGTTGTCCCTTTTACCAAGACATGCAATCCATCCATTTGCACGCTATATATAGATATAGATATGTATCTTGTTTTGTGAACCTATCTGTAGCTGTCTAAATTGGTCACTCCTTCATTCGTAGATCCTACATCATGTCACCTAATTTCCTGTATTCACAAGATGCACCTGCCCAGCCCGTGTTTACAGTTTAGGGAACACAGAATTCACCAGTCCTGACACCTACCATAAACTATACACAACATTAACCCCCGAAGTTACCCCTAATTATATGTTGTTGACCTCTTCGGTTGAATCTGTTCCTCTCATGATGTAGCCACACAGTAGTCCCCAGGAAGCAGAAAGCAGATGCTTGTCAGGCAAGTACCTTCGAGGTTGTGACTTTTGTGAGAAGGAGGTGGATCCATGCACCAATAGATAAGAAAGGCAGTGGCTGTACATCCTGTTGCACAGAGTACAGCCCCTGAGAGGAGATAATTGTAGGCTGACCAGCCCCTCCCTACTCTCCGGCATTGCTGCTAACACAGCGGCAATGCCTGATCCCCTGCTGGTGTCCCCCTCCTGTTTCCCTGAGCACATGTCCTACCTGCTCCCCCAGCTGCCCCAAAGAGGTGTATGTGGAGACATGTTATGGCAAATGGGGGGTCCAAGGGCATAAGTTAATGGGGGAGATGTACTAAGCCTGAAAAGTGATAAATATCACTGTGATAAAGCATCAGCCAATCGGCTTCTAACTGCCATGTTACAGGCTGTGTTTGAAAAATGACAGTTAGGAGCCGATTGGCTGGTGCTTTATCACAGTGATATTTATCACTTTTCAGGCTTAGTACATCTGGCCCAATGTATTTTTAAGTTATTACAAAAACTGTCAGTAATGTACATCCTCTCTGAAGATTAAAGGTGCGTGTATCATATTGACCCTCAGTGATCTATTAGGTAAAAGGTGATTGACAGCAACTATAAATTAGCTCAGCTAATTCCAAAAATGTTAACTTTTAAATATTATGCAATTTAATATTTTTATTGTATATTGCATTCTAATGCTAAATGCAAGGCATTAAACTCACCCTTTGTTATTTGAGTCAACACATTTGAAAACAAGCCTTAGGTCTTTTGTGGTCCTTTCTCCATTACTATTTGATATAAGCACTTGTTGATTTTTCCAATCTTGAAGAGCCGCCAGCAGCTATATAACATATAAAGGGATAACTTATAGTCAGTTTAATACATGTTTAGTAAGTATCCTGAAAATGTATCCTCTAGAGCAGGGGTTCTCAAACTCGGTCCTCAGGACCCCACACAGTGCATGTTTTGCAGGTAACCCAGCAAGTGCACAGGTGTATCAATTACTCACTGACACATTTTAAAAGGTCCAGAGGTGGAGCTAATTATTTCACTTGTGATTTTTTGAGGAGACCTGCAAAACATGCACCGTGTGGGGTCCTGAGGACCGAGTTTGAGAACCTGTGCTCTAGAGCACAGGTTCTCAAACTCGGTCCTCAGGACCCCACACAGTGCATGTTTTGCAGGTCTTCTCACAGAATCACAATTGAAATAATGAGCTCCACATGTGGACCTTTAAAAATGTGTCAGTGAGTAATTAATACACCTGTGCACCTGCTGGGTTACCTGCAAAACATGCACCGTGTGGGGTCCTGAGGACCGAGTTTGAGAACCTTTGCTCTAGAGCACAGGTTCTCAAACACGGTCCTCAGGACCCCACACAGTGCATGTTTTGCAGGTAACCCAGCAAGTGCAAAGGTGTATTAATTACTCACTGACACATTTTAAAAGGTCCACAGGTGGAGTTAGTTATTTCAATTGCGATTCTGTAAGGAGATCTGCAAAACATGCACTGTGTGGGGTCCTGAGGACCGAGTTTGAGAACCTATGCTCTAGAGCAGTGGTTCTCAACCGCGGTCCTCAAGTACTCCCAACAGTTCATGTTTTCCAGGTGTCCTCACAGGATTGCAAGTGAAATAATTTTCTCCACCTGTGTGTCTTTTATAATGTGTCAGTGAGTAATGAATACACCTGTTCAACTGCTAGGTGACCTGGAAAACATGAACTGTTGGGGGTACTTGAGGACCGAAGTTGAGAACCACTGCTCTAGAGCAGGCATTCCCAACCTTGGTCCGCAAGGCACACTAACAGACCGGGTTTTAGTGGTATCCATGCTTGAGCACAGGTAAATTAATTAGTACCTCACTTATTTTGACTTAACCATCTGTGGTGAAGCCTGGATATCACTAAACCCTGCACTGTTAGTATGCCTTGAGGACCAAGGTTGGGAATACCTGCTCTAGAGAATGTTTAATTTCTATAAGCCCTTTACATTAAATAAATACAGTTAATGTAAAGACAGCGAGATATTAGGATCACCCAATACAAATATCTTGTTTTGAGATATGATCTGGTCTAGGACTTATGTGCCCCAGAAGCTCCAGTATCTCCAGCATCATGCAAGAGTGGCTGGGTGACATGTCTGACTCGACCAATGGTCACATGTAGACCCCCTCCAATATAATACAGAGATGTATCCTTATTCCTTAGGTTCCGGTGTTTGTAACCTTTTGTTTTTTGTGTGTACTAACCTAAACTGAATCATTGACCTTGACTGAACTCCACCTGCACTGACCTTTTGTTTTCTTCCTGACCATTAATCCTTGGGGCCAAATGTAATAGAGTGAGAATTTCAGAAAGTGAGAGATTTGGTAAGGTTTTGCAGTTTTTTTTTAAAGTGGCAATCATTTACACTGCAAAACCAGGTCGATCTTGCTGTTTAAATGATTGCCACTTAAAAAAAAAACTGCAAAACCTTACCAAATCTCTCACTTTTTGAAATTCTCACTCTATTACATTTGGCCCTTGCTGTCCTTCTGACCTTACAGTACTGTCCATTTTACCTTGCTACTTTGTCTGCTAATTTGGTACTTTGATACTGTTCATGGGTGGTCATTCCGAGTTGTTCGCTTGCTAGCAGTTTTTCTCATACGTCCTAGAGGATGCTGGGGACACCATAAGAACCATGGGGTATAGACGGGATCCGCAGGAGACATGGGCACTTTAAGACTTTGAATGGGTGTGAACTGGCTCCTCCCTCTATGCCCCTCCTCCAGACTCCAGTTTAGAATCTGTGCCCAGGCAGGCACATTGAGGAGCTCTACTGGGTTTCTCGGAAAATACTTTGTTAGGTTTTTTTATGTTCAGGGAGCACTGCTGGCAACAGTCTCCCTGCATCGTGGGACTTAGGGGATAGAAGTCAGACCTACTGTACTTCTAGGGAGTTTAAAGGCTCTGCTTCTTGGCTACAGGACACCATAAGCTCCTGAGGGTTTGGAACACTAGGTACGCCTAGGGGTTCATTCACAGAGCCCGCCGTCACCCGCCTTGCAGAGCCAGTAGTCAGAAGACAGGTGAGTAAAAGAAGACAGAAGACTTCAGTGACGGCTTCTGAGGTATCGCACAGCGAACGCACTGCGCGCCATGCTGCCACACACAGCGGCACTACAGGGTGCGGGGGGGGGGGGAGGCGCCCTGGGCAGCTATTAAAAAACCTCTTTTGAGACTGGCAAAGTGCAATTAGAGTGCCTAGGCACTAAATTCTTACCCCCGCCAGTATAATTAGTTTGAAAAATAGCGGGCTGAAGCGCGCCATGAAGGGGGCAGGGCTTAGCCCTCACAGCTCTCATCAGCGCAATTTTCTCTTCACAGAGCTGCAGAGACGCTGGTCCTTCCTCACCACTGCTGTACAAGTAACAGGGTGCAAAACAGGGGGGGGGGGGGGGCACAGTAAATTTGGTGCTAAAATAAGTTATTATACAAGTGCTGCAGGGTCTGAGGCATTATATTAAGGTTTCAGAGCCGGGATAAGCGTTGGGTTGTGAGCTGGCAAACTCCCTCTGTGTTTCTCTGACAGGCTTTACTGTGGGTCTATCCCCTATTGGCCCAGTGTGTCGGTGGGTGTCGGTACACGTGTGTCGGCATGTCTATGGCGGGGTGCTCTTCCCAGGAGGAGACTGTGTTAGGGGCAGAAACAGCTGTGGGAGTGACCCTGTCGGCACCGCCGACTCCTGATTGGGTAAATGTGTTGAATGCTTTGAATGCTAATGTGGCTCTTATTAATAAGAGATTAGATAAATCTGAGTCTCAGAACCAGGTATGGAAGAAATCTGTGGAGGATGTGTTGTCACAGGTCCAGACCGCCTCGGGGTCACAGAAACGTTCGTTTGCTCACTTGGCAGACACAGATACCGACACGGACACCTACTCCAGTGTCGACTGTAGTGATACCAGATTAGACCCAAATTTGGCAAAGAGCATTCAGTACATGATTGTGTCAATAAAAGATGTGTTGCATATCACCGAGGACCCTGCTGTTCCTGATACTAAGGTCTGTATGTATAAGGGAAAGAAACCTGAGGTAACGTTTACTCCCTCTCATGAACTGAATACCCTTTTTGAAAAAATGTGGGAAAATCCTGACAAAAAAGTTTCTGATTCCCAAAAGGATTCAAATGGCGTATCCGTTCCCCTCTGGGGATAGAGAAAAGCGGGAGTCACCTCCCATTGTGGACAAGGCGTTATCACAGTTGTCTAAAAAGGTGGATTTACCGTCTCCTGACACGGCAGCCCTTAAGGATCCTGCGGATCATAGACCGGAAAATAAGTTCAAATCCATTTACGTCACCACAGGTACACTGCTCAGACCAACCATTGCATCGGCGTGGGTGAGTAGTGCTATCAAAAAGTGGGCAGATAACTTGTCATCTGATATAGATACCCTAGATAGGTATAGCATCCTTTTAACGCTGGGTTATATCAGGGACGCTGCAGCCTACCTAAAGGAAGCGGCGAGAGATATTGGCATTTTGGGGTCAAAAGCCAATGCCATGGCAGTCTCAGCTAGGAGGGCATTGTGGATTCATCAATGGAATGCTGATGCTGACTCTAAGAAAGCTATGGAGTCTCTTCCATATATTGGTGATGGTCTCGCTGATTTGGTATCTATGGCTACCGCGGGTAAGTCGTCATTTTTGCCTTATGTTCCTCTACAACAAAAGATAGCTCACCACTTTCAGATGCAGTCCTTTCGGCCAAATAAATACAAAAAAGGCTGAGGTTATTCCTTCCTTGCTAATAGAGGAAGAGGTAAAAGATCTCCGGCCGTGGCAGGTTCCCAGGAGCAGAAGTCCTCCCCGGCTTCTGCCAAATCCACCGCATGATGCTGGGGCTCCTCTGCGGGAGTCCGCACCGGTGGGGGCACGTCTCAAGCTCTTCAGTCAATTCTGGGCTCGTTCGGTCCTGGACCCATGGGTTTTAGAAATAGTGTCCCAGGGGTACAAACTGGAGTTTCAAGACTTCCCCCTCGACATTTTTTCAAATAGGCCTTACCAGCTTCTCTTCCGGACAGGAAGGTTGTATGCAGGGCCGGTTCAAGGGCGCAGAGCGCCCCGGGCAGGAAAGGGGCGTGGCCTAATACAAGGGGCGTGGTGAGCCACGCCCCCTGTACATTGAAAGCGCCGCTTGAATGCTGAGCGGTGCGCGATGACGTCATCGCGCACCGCACAGCAAAAGGTCCTCTCCACGAAGAGAAACTAGACGCTATGCGTCTAGTTCCCTTCGTGGAGAGGACCTTTGCTGTGCGGTGCGCGATGACGTCATCGCGCACCGCTCAGCAGTTACTCTCCACGAAGGGAAACTAGACGCATAGCGTCTAGTTCCCTTCACAGGAGGCGCCGAGGACGGGGACGGCAGCGGGCAGCGGAGGCGGACGGGGGACACAGCGGGCAGCAGTGGCGGATCTTGCCACGGTGCGGCGCCCTCCGGATGGCGCCAGCGCCCTCCGGAAGGCGGCGCCCCGGGCAAAAGTCCTGCTTGCCCGTGGCAAGAACCGCCACTGGTTGTATGCGATGCAATACAAAAGTTGTGTCTAAATCAAGTCATTATCGGGGTTCCCCCATCTCAACAGGGATAAGGCTTTTATTCAAGCCTGTTTGTGGTCCCGAAGCCGGACGGCTCAGTCAGAACAATTCTGAACCTAAGTCCCTCAATCTTTACCTAAGAAAATTCAAATTCAAGATGGAATCTCTCCGAGCAGTGATCTCCAGTCTGGAGGAAGGGGATTTCATGGTGTCGGTCGTCATAAGGATGCCTACTTACATGTCCCCATATATCCTCCGCATCAGGCTTACCTGAGGTTTGCTATTCAGGATTGTCATTACCAATCCGAGGATTTTCACCAAGGTAATGGCGGAAATGATGGTTCTCCTTCGCAAGCAATGAGTCACAATTATCCCTTACCTGGACGATCTCCTGATAAAGGCGAGATCCAAAGACAAGCTGGAGCAGGACATTGCGCTCTCCCTGACAGTTCTGCAACAACATGGTTGGCTCCTAAACCTGCCGAAGTCACAGTTGAATCCGATGAAGCGGCTGTTGCTTTTGGGAATGATTCTGGACACGGAATTACAGAGAGTTTTTCTTCCAGAAGAGAAGGCTCTGGAAATTCAGAGTTTGGTCAAACAAATTCTGAAACCAGCGAGAGTATCAATTCATCAATGCACTCGGTTGCTGGGGAAGATGGTGGGGGCCTACAAGGCCATTCAGTTTGGCAGATTCCATGCCAGAGTGTTTCAGTGGGACCTGTTGGACAAGTGGTCCGGATCCTATCTGCATATGCACCAGAAAATAATTATATACTCCAAGACCAGAATCTCACTCCTGTGGTGGCTGCACAGCTCTCACCTCCTAGAGGGATGCAGGTTCGGGATCCAGGACTGGATCCTAGTAACCACGGAGGCTGGGGAGCAGTCACACAGGGGGAAACCTTCCAGGGAAAATGGTCAAGCCAGGAAGTTGTCTACACATAAACATTCTGGAGTTAAGGGCCATTTACAATGACCTTCTTCAAGCGGAACGTCTTCTTCGCAACCTGCCCGTCCTAATACAATTGGACAATATAACAGCAGTAGCGCACATAAACCGCCAGGGCGGAACAAAGAGCAGGGCGGCAATGGCTGAGACCACAAAAGTTCTCCGCTGGGCGGAGAGACATACAAGCGCTCTGTCAGCGATCTTCATTCCAGGAGTGGACAACTGGGAAGCAGACTTCCTCAGCAGACACGATCTCCATCCTGGAGAGTGGGGTCTTCATCAAGAGGTCTTCACAGAAGTGACAAGTCTTTGGGGAATTCCTCAAGTAGACATGATGGCGTCTCGCCTCAACAAGAAAATTCAGAGATATTGTTCCAGGTCGAGGGACCCTCAAGCAATAGCGGTGGACGCGCTGGTAACACCATGGGTGTTTCAGTCGGTGTACGTGTACCCTCCGCTTCCACTCATTCCAAAGGTGCTAAGGAGGGCTAGGTATCCAGATCTTCAGGAATTACTCAAAAGAGATCCCTGGCCTCTTCCTCTACAAGAGGATCTGTTACAGCAAGGGCCATGCGTGTATCACGACTTACTGTGGCTACGTTTGACGGCTTGGCGGTTGAACGCCGGATCCTAGCCCGAAAGGGTATTCCCAGTGAAGTTATTCCCACACTTCTTCAGGCTAGAAAAGGAGTAATGTCTAAACATTATCACCGTATTTGGAGAAAATATGTGTTTTGGTGTGAATCCAAGAAGGCTCCTACGGAAGAATTTCAGCTAGGGAGTTTTCTCCATTTCCTGCAAGCAGGTGTGGATGTGGGCCTAAAGTTAGGCTCGATTAAAGTACAAATTTCGGCCTTATCGGTTTTCTTTCAAAAACAATTGGCTTCCCTTCCAGAAGTTCAGACTTTCGTGAAAGGAGTTTTGCACATCCAACCTCCATTTGTGCCCCGAGTGGCACCATGGGATCTTAACGTGGTATTGCGTTTCCTTCAATCACATTGGTTTGAACCTTTACAGAGGGTTGAGTTGAAATTTCTCATTTGGAAAGTGGTCATGCTATTGGCCTTAGCATCCGCAAGGAGGGTGTCTGAGTTAGCGGCTTTGTCTCACAAGAGTCCTTATTTAATCTTCCATGAAGATAGAGCGGAGTTGAGGACTCGTCAACAATTTCTGCCGAAGGTGGTTTCATCGTTCCACATGAACCAGCCGATTGTGGTACCAGTGGCTACTGACGCCTTCGCGGAGTCAAAATCTCTCGATGTTGTCAGGGCCTTGAAGATTTATGTCGCCAGAATGGCTCAACTTAGGAAAACGGAAGCTCTGTTTGTCCTGTATGCTGCCAACAAGATTGGAACGCCTGCTTCCAAGCAGACTATTGCGCGCTGGATCTGTAATACGATTCAGCATGCTCATTCTACGGCTGGATTGCCGTTACCGAAATCAGTGAAGGCCCACTCTACCAGAAAGGTGGGCTCATCCTGGGCGGCTGCCCGCGGGGTCTCGGCATTACAACTCTGCCGAGCAGCTACTTGGTCGGGTTCAAACACTTTTGCGAAATTTTACAAGTTTGATACCCTGGCTGATGAGGACCTCATGTTTGGTCAATCTGTGCTGCAGAGTCATCCGCACTCTCCCGCCCATTCTAGAGCTTTGGTATAAACCCCATGGTTCTTATGGTGTCCCCAGCATCCTCTAGGACGTATGAGAAAATAGGATTTTAATACCTACCGGTAAATCCTTTTCTCTTAGTCCGTAGAGGATGCTGGGCGCCCGTCCCAGTGCGGACTCTATCTGCAGTTATTAGTTATGTTTACACACGGGTTGTGTTATGTTGTAGTCAGCCTGTTGCTGACGTTGTTCATGCCGTTGACTGGAGTTCTGTTAAATGTCATGTTGTACGGCGTGTTGAGGTGTGAGCTGGTATGTATCTCACCTTAGTTTAACAATAATTCCTTTCCTCGAATTGTCCGTCTCCCTGGGCACAGTTCCTATAACTGGAGTCTGGAGGAGGGGCATTGAGGGAGGAGCCAGGTCACACCCATTCAAAGTCTTAAAGTGCCCATGTCTCCTGCGGATCCCGTCTATACCCCATGGTTCTTATGGTGTCCCCAGCATCCTCTACGGACTAAGAGAAAGAATTTACCGGTAGGTATTAAAATCCTATTTTTGCAGCCTTGCAAACGCTATGCCGCCTCCCACTGGGAGTGTATTTTAGCTTAGCAGAAGTGCGAACGAAAGGATCGCAGAGCGGCAGCAAACTTTTTTTTATGCAGTTTTAGAGTAGCTCAGTACCTACTCAGCACTTGCGATCACTTCAGACTGTTCAGTTCCTGTTTTGACGTCATGAACACCCCCTGCGTTCACCCAGCCATGCCTGCATTTTTCCTGGCACGCCTGCGTTTTTCCGAACACTCCCTGAAAACGGTCAGTTGACACCCAGAAACGCCCACTTCTTGTCAATCACTCTGCGGCCAGCAGTGCGACTGAAAAGCTTCGCTAGACCTTGTGTGAAACTACATCGTTCGTTGCAATTGTATGACGTGTGTGCGCATTGCGCCGCATACACATGCGCAGAAGTGCGTTTTTTTGCCTAATCGCTGCAGAGCGAACGAAAGCAGCTAGCGATCAACTCGGAATGACCACCTTGGAACCATACTTTGCTATATCTAATATAGATAATCAGGGCCTGATAAAAATGATGTTATCACATTGGAATGTAATGACAGTTGGTCAGACCTCTGACCCATCCAAGCAGTGTCAGCGATGCACAGGAGAGTGAGGGGGCAGCAGAGCCAGATTAAGGCTGCGGGGGGCCTGGGGTACTTAAGACAAGGGGGTCCCCTAAGAACTATATATATCATGCATACATACATACATACATACAACACACAGCATACCTACAAGCACTCACAGTATACATACACACACATAGCATGCATACATACATACATACATACATACATACATGCACATAGCATGTATACACACACACACACACACACAGCATATATAGTCACAGAGTATATGTACAAATGCACAAATAGCATGCATCCACATACATCATATCTACATGCACATAGCATCCGCATGCATTCACACACAGCATACATACATACAACACATACACAGTCACACACAGCATACCTAAAGTACAAACACACACAGTATTCATCCACACACATACATCATACATACATACACACACACGCACGCACGCACACACACACACACACACACACACACACACACACACACACACAGTGTCGGACTGGGGCAATGCAGTGGTAGGGACCCATGCTTAAGGGTGTGGCCTGGCAATAGTGGAGGTGTGGCCAACCACAACAGAGGCCCCACTAACTGTAAAAGAGTGCATGGGCTGGGCCATAGTACTGTGCAGTATAAGGTAACATATGTATAATGTATATTTAAAGTGCACTAGGATACAGTTTGGAACCTAATCCCTAGAGGAGGAGGTGGGCCCACAGGCAGTGGGGCCCACCGGTGGTTTCTCCTGTTCCCCTGTGGGCCAGTCTGACCCTGCATACACATAACACACATACAAATACACATAGCATACATACATATATACACACTACAGCAATAACCAAGGGAGGAGGAGATTCACTACTGAAGCCCATGTGAGTGGAGCTGCTGCTGCTGCACATGCTCAGTAGCTTGCTCAGCTGTGTGTACAATGTTTCCAGGCCAGCGCAGAGGGCGCACCTGTACATGCGCTCCGATTGTGCCCGTGGGTGGCCTTGGCCAGTGCAGAGATGGAGAAAAGACTGTCTCCATCTCTGAAAAATGAATTTGGTCCAGCATGGGGGTGCCCTAAAGGATGGGGGACCTGGGGTAATGTATACCCTGGGTTCCCGTTACTCTAGTACTGAGGGGGCGGTGATAGAGAGACACAGTGGGAGCAGGAGAAGGGAGATGGGGAGAAAGAGTTAAGGGGAGAGAGAGACTTGGGGGGGGTGAGGGGAAGTGGAGACAAACAGAAAAAAATTATAAAAGCCTAGTAATGCCGGGCAATACATATAGTATTATTAATTATATGATGTTGTTGTTGTTGTTGTTGTTGTTGTTGTTGTGGTGTGTGTGTTTTATTGTTGTGAGGGATATGCATTTGTAGTGAAATAGTTACGTTATATTGATCATACATGTATATATTATATTAATAATATGCAAGTTGTACCTCTTATTATAATGAGAAATTAAAACCTTCACTTTAGTAAATGTGAATATAAATATAATATTTATTTTAGTGGCAGCCCCAGAGGTGGGGCTGTCACACCTCTCTCTCCCCTAAGAGGCTCTACCTGGTGCAGTGTGTATAAAGGTCTCTCCCTGGCGCATTGTGTATAAGGGGCCCTACCTGGCACAGTGTGTATAAAGGGCTCTACCTGGCACAGTGGGTATAAGGGGCTCTACCTGGAGTAGTGTGTATAAGGAGCTCTACCTGCACAGTGTATATAAGGTGCTCTACCTGGTGTAATGTGTATAAATGGCTCTACCTGGTGCAATGTGTATAATGGTCTCTACCTGCCGCAGTGTATATAAGGGGCTCTACCTAGCGCAATGTATATAAGGGGCTCTGCTCTTCTGTGGTGTAATGCATGTAAGGGGCTCTAAGATGGCATAATGTGTATAAGAGATACTACTGTGGGATGTAATGTGGCTGACGGACACTACTGTGCGGTGAAATGTGAATTGGTACTATTCTGTGGCCACGCCCCTTCCGCATGAAGCCACTCACCTATCTTTTGCCATATACTTTCGGCACACACTAACCCTGTTTTGAAGTGGGGGACGCCTAAGGAAAAGTTGGCCCTGGGCGCCACAAGGTCTAGAACTGGCTCTGGCTGCAGACCCACCTCTAATAAAGCCATTTTACCCTGCCTTTGTTCCTTGACTTTTCATTCAATAACAAAAATCGGTGACCGACTTTAGTAAGCTATTGTATAATCAGAAAAAGATATATATAAGATGCTCTGTCTAGGGGTAAATTTAATAAGAAGTGATATTCTTGTTATCACTCATCACGAATATTAAATGATACTCCACCGAATCAGATCCTATCATTTTTCAAACACATAACAGGAGCTGATCGGCTGGAGTACCATTTAACATTCATAACAATTGATAAGATATCACTCGTTAAATTGTTAATTTTAAATAAAACTCAGCAGAGATAATTTACAAGCAAATAGCTATGAGGGTGCACTTTACATTGTGTAAGTGAGATGATACATGTTTCTGCATGGCAAACTGCGAAATGGTCAGTCAGCTTTCTGATGTTGGTCTGTCTCACTCTTTGCACGTCATTTTATAAACTTATGTCCATGAGAGGAATGCATGTCTCAGTATAAATACATTTTAATGGGTGTATTTATCAACACATGGAGAGAGATAAAGCACTAACCAATCAGCTCCTGTCATTCTTCAAACATACTGTACCTTTAAACTGGGACATTAATGAATTACACAGATTCTGTGGCTGGCTGATTTCAAACCTGCAATTCACCTGGTTTAATAATCAGCCACAGAACCTGTGTAATCCATGAGTGTCCCAGTTTAAAGGATGGTATGGTAAACCTATTCAAACATGGGCCCTCATTCCGAGTTGTTCGCTCGCTAGCTGCTTTTAGCAGCATTGCACACGCTAAGCCGCCTCCCTCTGGGAGTGTATCTTAGCATAGCAGAATTGCGAACGAAAGATTAGCAAAATTGTGAATATACATTTCTTAGCAGTTTCTGAGTAGCTCCAGACTTACTCAGCATCTGCGATCAGTTCAGTGCTTGTCGTTCCTGGTTTGACGTCACAAACACACCCAGCGTTCGGCCAGACACTCCCCCGTTTCTCCAGCCACTCCCGCGTTTTTACCAGAAACGGCAGCGTTTTTACACACACACCCATAAAACGGCCAGTTTCCGCCCAGAAACACCCACTTCCTGTCAATCACACTCCGATCACCAGAACGAAGAAAAATCCTCGTAAAGCCGTTAGTAAAATACCTAACTTTTGAGTAAAATAACTAAGCGCATGCGCTCTGCGAACATTGCGCGTGCGCAGTAAGCGACTAATCGCAATATAGAGAAAATCGGCAATGAGCGAACAACTCGGAATGAGGGCCATAACCTGTAAAATAACAGTTAGAAGCCGATTGGTTAGTGCTTTATCTCTCTACAGGCTTTGATAAATACCCCCTAAAAATCACTCAAGGCATACCTCCCTCGATGACCCTCTCCAGGAGGGACTGAATGCTCTTCTTCTGGACTTTTCTCTTATTTTATGATTGCCTGCACCTGTTTTGAACAGGTTAATAGATAAGAAAGGTGTTTTAGCGGGAATGGGACTCCAGGTCGACACCAATTAGGTCGACACCCATTGGTCAACAGTGGGAAGGTCGACACTAGAAATAGGTCGACATGGCCATTGGGTAGACATGAACAAGATCGATATGAAAAAAGGTCGACATGCTTTTTTGGTGTCATTTTCTCCGTAAAGTGACGGGGAACCCCAATTAGTGCACCGTGTCCCCTTGCATGGCTAGCTTCACTCGCCATGCTGCAGGCAAGGTGCCTCGCTCCTCTACCGCTGCAATTGGCACAGGTTACCGTTCCCAATTGTAGTCCACGTGGATCATAAAGCATGAAAAAGTAAAAATAAAAAAAATGAAAAACTCATGTCGACCTTTTTTCATGTTGACCTTGTTAATTTCGACCTAATGGCCACGTCAACCTATTTCTAGTGTCGATCTATCCACTGTCGACCAATGGGTGTCGACCTAATGGGTCTTTACCTAATTGGTGTAGACCTAGAGTCCGGATACCGTTTCAGCACAGGTGCCAGCAATCATAAATTAAGAGAGAAGTCCAGGAGCAGAGCATTGTGTCCCTCCTGGAGAGGGTCATGTTGGGAGGTATGCTCAAGGTATTACCTACTAAAATATTTGTAAGTACAAGGACATTGGCCCAAATATATTAAACCTTAAAAAGTGATAGAGTGGAGACAGATAAAGAGTGATAAATGACCAGCCAACCAGCTCCTGTCATTTTTCAAACGCAGTCTATAACATGACAGTTAGGAGCTGATTGGCTGGCCATTTATCACTTTTTATCCGTCTCCACTCTATCTCTTTTTAAGGCTTAAGGGGCCCATACATCTGCAATCACAAATTACTGTTTCACAGATCGTGACATTTTTTCCCCCAGATTTATTGTTTTTACAATCCATCTGACTTTGCCCATACATTACCGATATTTTTCAATGATTTGCAGGTCATTTTCAGTTAAACAGATCTGCCAATCTGAAAAGACTCATCAGTTTGCTAGAAACGGTCTGCACTGCAGATCTGCAGATTGTTGCCCATACACTAGCAATCTACAGTCCTAATTGATCTGTGAAATTAAACAAGTTGAAAAACCTGATTTAACAATCCCAAACGATTTGTAGCCAAAAGCTGCGATCTGTGAACACCATACTGTACATTGCAGATTTATATGCACAAGCATCTGCATATTGCCAAATTGTCTCAATTGATTGCTGATGTATAGGCCCTTTAAGACATTTGGGCCATTGTTGCTTTATTTACTTTATGTGCCACAATTCTATTGTTTGAATTTTTATATATGTTAATATTATAATAGGATTGCAATAATATCCCTTCAATCCAGGTCACCTCTGATTTATACATGTTCTGGGGTTGGCTAAATTCAAACAAGCATTTCACCTGGTATTAATCAGCCACAAAATCTGTGTGATTCATAGTGTCCCGGGTTAAAGTAATATCATGGCAAGCCTATAACTGTGAATGTTGTCTGTACACCCAGTGCCGCAACTAGACATTTTAGCACTGTGTGCAAGAAACAGCATCGGCGCATCGGCGCCCCCCCCCCCCCCCCCCCCAAACACACACCGTATATAAAACAGGGCCTATGCGCGCCGTAGGCACACACAAAAATATAGGGGCATGGCTTCACGGGGTAGGGGCGTGGCCACAGAGCTCCCTTTTACACAGCACGGCAGGCAGAGTTCCCTTTTACACAGTGATAAAGCTAAATATTTATCGTATATAAAACACTTTAAGAGGTCTAAGAACACTGTACGCTATCTACGTAAGAAGTACCGTAAGGGTACGCAAGTTGTGTAGCGATCGCTCAACCGTAGTCGAGACGCTCAAGCGTCACGTTCGCTTACGGCCCAGTGATCACAGGCAGGCACGCTATTGGCTGCCGACTAACGTAATGATTCGCTATAGCGTAGCGTACGCTCGGGACCATGAGGAGATCACCAGCGGTGGAGACGCTTACAACGTTAAACCTTTATATCTATACCTTTAACGATGAGATACACAGTATACCTTAGTGTAGAGACAGAGTGTAAGTGCAACCTGGTGTAACCTGATTAACTACAAAGCTGCTTGAGCGTCACCGACGCTCAGAGAATACTTAACCCTTATAAAGAATACACAGATACCTGGGCTTAGGGTCCAAAACCTATTATATGTATTATAACTATTATACTTGCAAAAAGGAATCACAGTACAAATGATACACTACAATATAACATAAACCAACTAACCAGATAACTACACAGGAAATACAATACAATACAATTAAAGGAAAATACGAGAGAGATAGAGAGAGAGAGAGAGAGAGATGGCTCACAGTAAGACAATATGATTACGGAGAAAACTTACGCACAAGGGGAAACGATCGCATGCGCCTCGATATCCAGCTCCCGATTATCAGCAATGAGAACCGTTGAAGAGAGTGAAGTTGGATATGGTCGGCTTGCCTATTTATGCCCCACACACAATACAATTCAATGGTCCCTACAATCTCATTGTTCATTGGACACAGGAATTCGGCTTCGCATTATAACAAAAGGTCATAGGTTGATTCATACAGGTGGGCTGTGACTATTTCCAACTGCTCAGGTGGGAGGGAAACTGGGTTTCCCGCCGCATGGGTAATAAAGTGCAAATAAAGTAAATGTTCATAAACTTCTTATGTCCATAACTATTCGCACGAGCGATTGATATGCTTCAAACCAACACCGGAATATTTCTAATTAAATATTCTTCCGATGGATACTAAACACCACTGTATTACTCCTGTCTGACCCTTCGTATCAAACAAAGAGGGATTCCTCTGTTCATAAACATTCTATATTAACCAAACTTTCAGAATCTATCAAAAGGACCATGATCTACAAAATACATTATTAGTGAAAATATGTAATGATTGAGTCGCACGCTACGATCGCATAAACTCTACCGTAAATACGCATACCATGCGCCTGCGGGTGCCCGCGACTGTGAGTATGCGCACGTACGGGAGAGCGTACGCATGCGCAGCACGGACCTGTGTGAGGTGCAAATATGGTAGTGTGCATAGAGATATTTTTCTGACTTTGACAGTCCACCCTTTGGCAGTCAATAATAACTGCCACCTTCTAAAACATTTCAAAAGGAGAAAAATATATGTCAGGGGTTAATTCATTTCCATGGTTGGGTAAGGGAGGAGAGAGGAGTAGGTGGGAAGAGGGTATGACCTAGTGAGATAGCAGAAGCATGTGTGTATGAGTCCATGTTTGGGGGGTCATGTATCATCGTGCCGTACGTGTTGTAAATCAAGCTTCGAGGTATTGCGAAGTATACATTTGAATTCCTTCTTATCCCGTGGTACGGGTCTGTGGATGGGCTGTCAAACTTTACCGAGCTCTTTTCGGATTTTGAACAAAATGGGGAGCACATTTTAGTTGATGATACATGAATGGGGGAATATGTGATTGCTGATATCTGTGCCTGTATTCCCTATACTATGTGTGTCATTACCTGAGGGTTGTAGAAATGAAGAAAAGACATAATTACGGTAAATGCGGTGGTATTCTATGTCAGGTTAATGTACATCTGTCGGTTGAAGTTTTGTTCGGTATCAGTTGAAAGTCGTCTTCTTTGCGCTGTGTTGCCCATTAGGTGTGAGCAAAAAGCTTTGTCAATGCCATTAGATTTACAAAAAATGTTGGGCTAGCGTAAGTTTAAGAATTCTAGGGAAACTGGGGATCCATGGCAAAGTTCATCAAATGTCCATATCTCAAGTGGTCAAAACTTCTTCTTTGGTCTATCCGTTGTCTGTATAGCGTCTCGTCAACTTCCTCGTCCAAGTGGGTCTTTTTTATCTTGGAGAAAAACCAGAAAAACAGGTGAAAGAAACGGACCGTAGAAATCGCATTTTCATCACATCATTGTTTCTATCATTGGGTCATAAATCAAATCCAGGTTAATTACAGTTTCCTCACTCCTCAAACTCATTACCCTGGTACGATGTTTGCACTTCATTAAAGCCTGACCGCATCTAAATATCAAGCCAATTGATATGACAACACCTAAGATACATAGGAGAAACTTCCCAACATCCATTATGACTCCTTGAGCCCAGTCTCCCAAACCGGAGAACCAATTTCGCGGGTTCAACCATGACACCCAACCAGTCAGCTCATTACCTACAGCAGCAAGAGTGAGATTGTGTTTTCGGCGAAATTCCCACTTCAATTGGAGAATATCGTCCATCTTTTGGTCTATGACCTCGACCGGATCCTCGGTGCTATTCGTGATATACGTGCAACACTTCACGCCGTACTGTGTTGCCAATGTAACACAATATCCGCCTGTCACTGCTGTGAGGTAATTAAGAACCATTCTATGCTGCACCAGTTCTGTTTTATAAGCTTGAAGTTCCCTTCCAGTATATCTAAACGTGTCATCATACATTTCAGTGATATTATCTAACAAATTTGCGAGCGCCGATATGTATTTATAATTTAGCACTCCTCTAGCGGTGCGGGTGAAATCTAACGCGATTAAGAATTGAATCCCGGTGGATTCACTTATCAGATCAGAGGCCGGATGCTCTGTCTTCTCTATCAGGTGCCTTTTAACAACGTGCTCGTAATGGGTGTGAGTATAAGGAGCTTGGGCACCACGATGTATGTCTTTCATTTTGTCATGTGTTACAGTCATTACTTCAGGCAATACTTTTCCAATATAACACAATCCTTCAGAGTTTGGGGCAAGCCACTTGTACGCCTTTCTCCCGCATATGAAATATGCATCATCGGGGAGAACATATGGGACGGAGAAGGACATAACCATATTACACACCTTCCAGGTGAACTCTCCTAACCCTAATTCTTCCATCTGCTTAATACACGTATCAGGTTGTATGATATGTGCACAGTATCCTGGTGATACTTCTCCAACTCTCGTAATCCTATTTCCTAAGGTGTACCTATACCGGAAAGATTTTCCTCTACTGGCTATGTGGCGTACAAGCTCTGTATCTGTAGGCATTCTATCTGCTCTATGCGAAAAGGTCATGGTGTGGTTACTCCATGACACTTCCCAATTTCCCGGCTTTCTGGGATTGGAGATGTTGAAACATAATAGGGACCTATCCACATGGTATTGGTGGAGCTTCAAACTAGGAGGGCTGGAGATATTAAACCTCCTGTCCACCGGTCTCCCACCATTTAACTCAAGTACCTCCCCTATTGTTAAAGGAAATGGTACTAGCCCTGATTTGCTATGACCTTGAGGTACTTGAGAGCATACCCAACAATCTGTTTTGTTTAACACATTACCCACTAAGGAGTGATAGTCACTCAATGGATGCCGGTCCATATGGATATTAAAACTGGATTGGCATTTCTTAATGCACCCATCTTCAATGACATTGTTACAGAGCCTACAGATACAGTTTTCCTCAGCTAACAATCCGTCACAATTCCTTCTATGGTCAATGCTATCGGATCGTTTTCTGATACTCGCCTTTGCTTGTTGGTTAGGTTGATCTTGGAAAACTACGCCTCCATCTTTATCATCAGAACCCATTCCAGAACCTCTATCGACCTCCATGGTACTCTCGCCGGAACAGACTGCTCTGGTCAACATCATGGTCAACAGGAAAATCCGGATCACAGTCTCTTGGGGCAAGTCCATCTTATAGGAGGAAACGGAGAAGAATGAGAAGGAGGAAAAAGAAATTTGAGGGAGAGGGGATGGGAAGTGGAGGAAAATAATAAAAGGGAGTGGGGAGTCGACAACAGCTCTCGGTCTTCAAGGCTCAGGTGCCGCCTCAGTCCTCCTGGAACAGACACTCCAGTGATACAACCTCTACCGTCTGTTCCTTATCACGGGACTTCTCTGGATCAGCAACCTTCTTGCAGTGGGATGAATGGACCCAAGTCTCTCTCTCAGCAACCTTTAATGCTGTAGTGCTAGTCAATAAGACCTGGTATGGTCCTTCCCATCTGTCAATAAGGCAACCTGAGCGTAGAAAATTCCGTATCATTACATAATCCCCAGGTTCAATATCATGACAATTACTATCAGGTAGATCAGGAATCACCAACTTCAGATTATCATTTTGATTCCTTAACTGTTTACTCATGTTAATCAAGTACTTTACAGTTACTTCATTGTTACATTTCAAATCATCCTGAGGGTTAATCATAACATGCGGTTGTCGACCAAACAAGATTTCAAAGGGAGACAGATTAAGAGGGGACCTGGGAGTGGTTCTGATACTGTACAATACAATGGGTAAAGCTTCTGGCCATGTCAATCCTGTTTCTGCCATCACTTTACTCAATTTATTTTTAATAGTGCTGTTCACTCTTTCGACCTTCGCACTCGCCTGTGGACGGTACGGAGTGTGCAGCTTGCTATCAATTCCCATCAACTTACACATTCCTTGAAAGACATCACCTGTAAAATGGGTACCCCTATCACTTTCGATTATTCTAGGGATACCATATCTACATACAAATTCCTGCACAATTTTCTTAGCAGTAAACATAGCGGTATTTGTAGCCGCAGGAAATGCTTCGACCCAATTTGAGAAAACATCTATACAAACAAGTACATATTTCAAATTCCGACAAGGGGGTAATTGTATAAAGTCAATTTGTATTACCTGGAAAGGGCCGCCGGCAGGTGGGATATGGGATGGTTCTGTAGGTATTGCCTTTCCAATATTCTTTCTCAAACAGGTAAGGCATGACATTGCTCTTTTACTCACATGAGAGGAGAATCCTGGGGCGCACCAGTATGCTCTCACCAATTTGCACATCCCTTCCTTGCCTAGATGAGTCAGCCCGTGAGCTGCTTCAGCCAGACATGGAAGATATGCTCTGGGGGCCACTGGTTTACCATGTCCATCCGTCCAGAGTCCTGAGGACTCCTGGCCACATCCCTTTGCCTTCCAGACTGCCTTTTCCTGTGTGGAACACAAATTTTGCATTTCACACAACTTCTGTGTGTTAATGGTATTAAATACCATCAATTGTGTGGTGTCTGTCTGTATGGGGGTAGCAGCTGCTAACTTAGCAGCTTCGTCTGCTCGGCTGTTACCAAGTGATACCGGGTCTTGGCTATATGTGTGTGCTTTACATTTGATAACAGCCACTCTGTCGGGTTCTTGTATCGCTGTTAGAAGCCTTTTTATGTGAGCTGCATGCGCTACCGGTGTACCAGCGGCCGTCATGAAATTTCTGAGACGCCATAGGGCTCCGAAATCATGGACTACTCCGAATGCGTATCTAGAATCGGTGTAGATATTGGCTGACTTACCCTTAGCCAATTCACATGCTCTGGTTAGGGCGACCAGTTCAGCAACCTGGGCTGAGTGAGGTGGGCCTAGCGGTTCCGCTTCTATGGTGTCTTGGTCATCTACGACTGCGTATCCAGTACACAAGTCTCCCGAGTCTGACTGTCTATGACAACTACCGTCCGTGTAGAACGTGAGTTCTGCATCTTCCAGTGGGTTGTCACTGATGTCAGGCCTTGCGGTAAAATTTTGGGTCAAATATTCCATACAATCATGTGTATCTTCCTTTGTATTAAATCCTCCTTCCCCATCACTCTCACCTTCCACCCTTTGTGCCTGACCAGGCACACCTGGGAGATACGTTGCAGGATTTAATGCACTGCATCTCCTTATGGTGATGTTTACGGGGGCCATTAGTGTCAATTCCCATCTTGTAAACCTCGCTGATGAGACGTGTCTGGTTTGGGCAGAATTCAATAAGGCTGATACTGCATGTGGCGTATGGATTGTGAGGTTGTGGCCTAGCACGACATCTTCGCTTTTTGTCACTAGCAATGCTATCGCAGCAACGCTTCGCAAGCATGTGGGGAGGGATCGCGCTACCGTGTCTAGTTGAGCGCTGTAGTATGCAACTGGCCTGCTGGCATCACCGTGTTTTTGGGTTAGTACACCTGCCGCGCAACCAGCACTTTCTGTTCCGTATAGTTCAAAGGGTTTCCCATAGTCTGGCATACCTAGTGCTGGTGCCTGCGTTAGGCACTGTTTGAGTCTCTCAAATGCTGTTTCGGACTCGTCTGTATGCGAAATCCTATCAGGTTTGTTTGAGGAGACCATTTCCTGCAAAGGTAACGCCAAAATGGAAAACCCTGGGATCCAATTACGGCAATACCCACACATTCCTAAAAACGTTCTGATCTGTTGCTGGGTTTGTGGCAGAGTCATGTCTCTAATTGCTTGGATTCTATCAGCGGTCAGGTGTCTCAGTCCTTGTGTTAGACAGTGTCCCAAATATTTTACCTTAGTTTGGCATAATTGTAACTTGTCTTTGGACACCTTGTGTCCTGTGTCTGAAAGATGAAACAGGAGCTGTTTCGTATCCTTCAGAGATGCTTCCAGTGAATCTGAACACAGTAATAAATCGTCCACATACTGTATCAATACTGATCCACTGTCTGGTTGGAAAGACTGTAAACAATCATGCAAAGCCTGAGAAAATATACTTGGACTATCTATGAAACCTTGGGGTAATCGAGTCCACGTGTATTGGACTCCTCTGTATGTAAATGCAAACAAATATTGGCTGTCAGGGTGCAGAGGTACCGAAAAGAAAGCGGAGCAGAGGTCAATAACAGTGAAAAATTTGGCAGTGGGAGGGATTTGCATTAGGATGACAGCTGGATTTGGCACTACGGGGAACTGACTCTCAACTATTTTGTTAATCCCCCTTAGATCCTGCACTAGCCGGTAACCCCTCCCCCCACTCTTTTTCACAGGGAAGATGGGACTATTAGCAGTGCTGGACGTTCTTACCAGAATGCCCTGTTGTAGCAAGCGCTCTATTACTGGGTAAACTCCTAACTCCACCTCTGGCTTCAGAGGGTACTGTGGGATTTTTGGAGCTATCCTACCATCTTTTACTTGTACAACTACTGGAGCTACGTTTGCCATTAATCCAGTGTCTTGTCCGTCTTTTGTCCAAAGTGACTCTGGTATCTGAGATGTCATCTCTTCTATTTGGGATGGATTCCTATTTGTCATAATGGTATGTGACATTAATTTTGATGGGGAGTCTAACATGTCTCGCACTTCCTGAGTGTGTTTCTCAGGTATGTCCAAGAATACACCTTCAGGAGTACAATAAATGACACACCCCATTTTACACAGTAAGTCTCTTCCCAGGAGATTGGTTGGTGCCGATGCAGCCAGCAAAAACGAATGCTTGGTATGCAAAGGCCCTATTGTAATCTCGGCTGGTTTGCTAACAGGGTAGTGCTGGACTACTCCTGTTACTCCCATGGCTGGAATTGTCCTACCAGTGGTTCTCATGCCCACTGTCGAATTTATCACTGACTTGGCCGCCCCTGTGTCTACAAGAAAGTTTAAAGTTTTACCAGCTACATTAATTGCGATCTCGGGTTCACTTCCAAGGTTGGCAATTAATTTTACTGGCTGCAGATTACAGGTATGGCCACACCCCTATTGGGTATGGTGACCTCCCTGAATCCCGCTGGCAGCAACTACTTGTGAGGGAGATAGTTGGGAACTACCAGAGGCATGCCAGTCTCTGTTTGGGGGATATCTTTTTGTTTCCCCTGTATGTGGCTCATAACTCCGTTTCTGCGGACCTTGCTCCCAATGTCGTGTGTCGTGTCGTTGTCTAGGGGGTTGGTATGAGTTTCGTGGATTCTTTACTCTACAATCTCGTGCCATGTGTCCCTGTTTGTGACAAGAATAACAAGTAACCATACTTGACTTACCCACAGGATTTGGTGATACAAACAAAGGCTGCCTTGTGGTCAGGGCCTGTATACTTACTGACATTAATTTATCACCTTGTTGTTCCCTGTGTCTGGTGATGTTTCTATCGTGATCAATAGCAGCCTCTCTCAAAGTAGCCACAGACAGACCTCGCCAACATGGTTGTGTGGTCTGTACCCTAGTCTTCAATGACTCTTTTAAACCATCCATCAGTACCGATACTGCTACTTCCCGATGGTTTGTGTCTGTTTTAATGTCCTCTATGCCTGTGTATTTTGCCATTTCTAATAATGCTCTGTGAAAATACTCTGCAGCTGTCTCTGACTCCTTCTGTTTAATTGAGAATATCTTATTCCATTTAGCTACTGCTGGGAAATACTCTTTTAACTGCAAGTTTATTCTTTTCACATTATCTTGGTTGTACACATCTGTAAGAGGTACATCATGATCTAGTCCGCAATCAGCTAAAAATTGAGTTGCGTCGACATTTGAGGGTAAACATGCTCTCAGCAATATCTGCCAGTCTTTATTGTTGGGCTCTGCAGTGTTACCTAAGTCTCTGATGTATTTTTGACTGGCAACTAAGTCTTTTCTAGGGTCAGGAAATTCAGACACTATGGTCCTTAATTCCATTCGGGAAAATGGAGTGTACATGGCAATGTTCCTAATGGGAGTGGCTCCTGATGCGTCTGTTTTCCCATTTGGCACTGCTATTACTCTAACAGGTGTAATTCTAACAACCTCATTCTGTGTAGATTCTACAGGCTGTGGTGAAATAGTTTCAGCATAATGCATGGTGCCGTACTTACCAGTTGATACGACCTCACCTATCCCTCCGCTAGGGGCCTTTACTAATCTCGTGGGTGGAGCTGTGCCTACTGTGGTCTCTGCTATGGTGGCTGCTAGAGAGAGCGCTGAAATCGTTGCCGATTCGTCCTCTTGATCACACTCCTGAGGAAAGTTCAAAACAGGGTACAACTTGCACGGGTTAATACTTGCATGGGTTAATGGGTTAACATTATCATTAACATTTACACAGTTACTAAGTGATTTTGTGTTACACCTTAGTGCGTCTTTCTCCGCAATCAACTTCTCTCCTGATATATATGGTGGCGGTGGGGCCGTGGCAATCAGTTTTCTGTTAGAGCCAGATCCCGCCGCCTGAGCCAAACCTCTATGTATCTCACCTTCCTGTTGCCATAACTGTAAATAATCATAATGCTGGATTCGTCTCTTTGTTGATTTTATGAGACATATCCTCCTCCTTAAATTTTGTAACACTTCTGAGCTGAAGCTCCCTACTCTTGGGAATTTCTCCCCGTCATGTACAGTCATTCTCTCCCATTCATCACATAAAGTTTCTGTGTGACTTCCATATTTCTCACACATTATATACCTGGCCGACCCAATTGGTCGGACCACTGAATCAACCCGAACCGAGGTTGATCGCCCCCTACCTGAACAAGTGGCCCCCATAGTTCGAAAGTGTTGCTTTATTTAGCCAACCCTTTACGCAAAACCAAATGTCAACAATAGGCTGACGGTGGCGGTTTACCGAGTACCCCACTCACTCGCCCACGCCGACCAATACGACCTGATCACACCGATATGGTGCTGGCGTACTCGACCTAGGGCCCCTGCGACCTGAACCTCTATTTACTGGAACCTGCGAGGGTTATCCGAAGAACACTTACTCTTTCCAGTAACTATTGGTTGCTGGATAGTTCCTGAGTGAGCAGCGAACTTCCCTTAAAATAAAAAAATTACACAAATCACGTTAGAGTGTACAGATAGCGTTTGTGACCCCTTTACTCTAATGGTATTAGGTCAGATTACTAACTACTGCACACACTTACGTGCGGTCCAGTCGTTCAGTACACAAACAACTAAGCTTATGTACGGAAAGACCAATGGAATCGAAACTTACGACTGCGAATTCCTTCAGCCAGAGCTTATATGGCCTATATGGGTGTTGCACCAACCCTTTTCGGTGTTGTGCCTGTGAACTGTATAGCGGACTTCCTTGTCGGCTGTACCTGGACCTCCTGGTCTGTTATGACCTCCTGGTCTTGTTACAGTATGACCTCCTGGTCTTGTTACAGTATGACCTCCTGGTCTGCTATACTCTAATGCTCAAAATTGTATATTTAACCAGAGATGCCTCCCTAGCCACCGTGCACGTCACTTACACGCATGTACCTCACGAGTACTCGACTTTTCTTGTGGTTCAACCTTTAAAAATTGTAAAAACACTCACTCATCACATGTACACTTTTGTTTCTATTTCTATTTCTGCGCAGAAATTTTTCTTCAGATCAGGTGTGTTACCAATTAGGAGCAGGATCTGTTAATTAAATTTCGGACACCCAAAAATAGACTTGCGTTATTTCTCGCCTCGCGTTATTTACCGCTTTGCGTTAAAAATCAACTTATCGTGACTTGAGCTACGTGGGCGTAACCGGACGCTCCGTTGCGTAACGTACGCTGCGTGCGTCGGCCTTTGGATTGCGTACGCAAGTCTTTGTTAGAGACACGTATACGCAAAGCAAAGATCCACCGTAACACAATTTATACTTTTATCAATGTAGATGATCCTTGATCATCTACCACACAAACACACTGACTTCGCCTTATCTCCCAGGCGAAACTGTGTGTTTGTCTATCTTTTAACTATATTACCTTTACTCTTAAACTATGAAATAACGGCAAATCTTTTTTAGCACTTCTATCAACTATAAAACTGGCAGACAGGAGAGTGATATACGAAAATGAAAAAGAAAAAGAAATGCAGATATATATATGTGTGCGTGCATGTGTACGCAAGACAGAAAAATAAACAGTTTTAAAAGACACTAGCGTTTTGTTCTTACCTCCGGTTCCCGGATTCCTTCAGCACTCTTTACCTAAGCGAAGCAGACGCTTATCCTGTCAGCACTACGAGGGATACAACCTCCCGCCCTTTGCTGAGGGATAATGTCTGCTGATCTACCTAGTGCAGATATGTGAAGGACGGGCGAGCCGCCAATTGATAAAGCTAAATATTTATCGTATATAAAACACTTTAAGAGGTCTAAGAACACTGTACGCTATCTACGTAAGAAGTACCGTAAGGGTACGCAAGTTGTGTAGCGATCGCTCAACCGTAGTCGAGACGCTCAAGCGTCACGTTCGCTTACGGCCCAGTGATCACAGGCAGGCACGCTATTGGCTGCCGACTAACGTAATGATTCGCTATAGCGTAGCGTACGCTCGGGACCACGAGGAGATCACCAGCGGTGGAGACGCTTACAACGTTAAACCTTTATATCTATACCTTTAACGATGAGATACACAGTATACCTTAGTGTAGAGACAGAGTGTAAGTGCAACCTGGTGTAACCTGATTAACTACAAAGCTGCTTGAGCGTCACCGACGCTCAGAGAATACTTAACCCTTATAAAGAATACACAGATACCTGGGCTTAGGGTCCAAAACCTATTATATGTATTATAACTATTATACTTGCAAAAAGGAATCACAGTACAAATGATACACTACAATATAACATAAACCAACTAACCAGATAACTGGCTATGCTTCAGACCTTGCACCTTTTTCCCAGCACCATCACCCCTCACCCATAGCAATACTTATTTTGGTGTTTGCACCCCCTATATTTAAATAGGAACAGTTCGCACATTTGGCGCACAGCCCAAAAAGGGGTGTGTTTTTGCTGGCAAAGGGCATGGCTACACAATAGTAACCCCAATTCCAATTATGCCACACAGTACTGCAACTTTATTTACATTTTTTTCATGCGATAGTGTTCATAATTCATATTACATCCCACAGTAGTATCACTTTACCGTATAAACGTTACTCCTCACAGTAGAGCCCCTGATTCACATTACATCACACTGAATTGCTCCTTATTCACATTACACCACACCCTATTGCTCTTTATTCACATTAGATGACACAGTAGTGCCCTTTCTATACGCAACGCCACATAGTAAAGCACCTTATACACATAATGCCACACATTAGTAATGCATTTATACACAATTCCACACAGTAATGCCCCTTACACATATGAGACACATTAATGTCCTTATAAACATAATGCGCCTAACACATTATGACAATCTTTATTAATGCCCTTTTACACATAATGGCCCTCATTCCGAGTTGTTCGCTCATTATTTTTCTTCACATTGGTGCGATTTTCCGCTAACTGCGCATGCGCAATGTTCGCACTGCGGCTGCGTCAAGTAAATTTGCTAAGAAGTTTGGTATTTTACTTACGGCATTACGAGGTTTTACCTTCGTTCTGGTGATCGGAGTGTGATTGACAGGAAGTGGGTGTTTCTGGGCGGAAACTGACCGTTTTATGGGTGTGTGTGAAAAAACGCTGCCGTTTCTGGGAAAAACGCGGGAGTGGCTGGAGAAACGGGGGAGTGTCTGGGCGAACGCTTGGTGTGTTTGTGACGTCAAACCAGGAACGAAACTGACTGAACTGATCGCAGTGGCAGAGTAAGTGTCGAGTTACTCAGAAACTGCTAAGAAATTTCTATTCGCAATTTTGAGAATCTTTCGGTCGCAATTCTGCTAAGCTAAGATTCACTCCCAGTAGGCGGCGGCTTAGCGTGTGCAATGCTGCTAAAAGCAGCTTGCGAGCGAACAACTCGGAATGAGGGCCCATGTCCCTTACACATATGGCGCACATTATTAATGCCCTTATACACATAATGACACACATATTGCCCCCTACACATTTGCTGCACATTATTAGTGCCCCTATACACATAATGACACACATACAGTAGTACCCAGTTACACACATGCCGCACATTATTAATGCCCTTATACACATAATGACACACATAGTGCCCCTTTACACATATGTTGCACATTATTAATGCATTCTTACATGACACACATAATGCTCCTTACACATATTCTGAACACTACTGCACAACCAACCCACTCACATGCACACAGCACTCACACTGCCACTAACACTGTGACCTCTGCCTCTGCTTGGATACAGATGTGTCCTTATAAATCTTGCCTCAGTGCTAATGTCGGGCACCTTTTTTTATGAAAATGCATCTTATTTGCATTGCTATGTGGCTAGGATGCACAAGCAGCTTCTGCTGATTAAACTGATATGCAGCATTCCTGTATAGTGTGTGAGATGTGGCTGTATCTGCATATGAAATGCTACATACAGAATATAGGCATGCCGCATATCATTTTAATCAACAGAAGCTGCTGATGCCCCTAGGCATATCAAATGCCCTAGGCAATTGCCTAGTTTGCCTATGCCTATGGCCGGCTCTGATCTCTAGCATCCATAAGGGATATTGTGGAGACTTGGGCCCTCATTCCGAGTTGTTCGCTCGCAAGCTGCTTTTAGCAGCTTTGCACACGCTAAGCCGCCGCCTACTGGGAGAGAATCTTAGCTTATCAAAATTGCGAACGAAAGATTAGCAAAATTGCGAATAGACACTTCTTAGCAGTTTCTGAGTAGCTCCACACTTACTTGGCTTCTGCGATCAGTTCAGTCAGTTTCGTTCCTGGTTTGACGTCACAAACACACCCAGCGTTCGGCCAGGCACTCCTCCGTTTCTCCAGCCACTCCTGCGTTTTTCCCAGAAACGGTAGCGTTTTTTCGCGCACACCCATAAAACGGCCAGTTTCCGCCCAGAAACACCCACTTCCTGTCAATCACATTACGATCACCAGAACGAAGAAAAAACCTCGTAATGCCGTGAGTAAAATACCTAACTGCATAGCAAATTTACTTGGCGCAGTCGCACTGCGGACATTGCACATGAGCATTAGCCACTAATCGCTCCGTTGCGACAAAAAAATAACGAGCGAACAACTCGGAATGACCACCTTAGTACGATGGGGACATCCCAAAGCTTACAGAATGGGCAGGAACATGTGGAGACTTCTGCAGCACCGCCTGCCCAAACTGGGTATCCTCTATGGCCAGGGTATCAAACCTGTAGAACTTCACAAAGGTGTTCTTCCCCGACCAGGTAGCAGCTCGGCATAGTTGCAAGGCCGAGACTCCACGGGCAGCCGTCCAGGAATATCCCACTGATCTTGTAGAGTGGGTATTCAGAGACTATGGAACAGGTAAGGCCGCCGACACATAGGACTGTTGGATAGTAAGCCTAAGCCAATGAGCAATAGACTGCTTTGAAGCAGGGCAACCCTTTTTCTGTGCGTCGTGTAGCAGGAACAAAGACTCCGTCTTTCTGATCCAAGCCGTTCTCTTGACATAGATCTTCAAGGCTTGCACCGCATCCAATGCCTCCGGAGGAGCAGAAGTGCCAGAACCTGATGGAACCACAATAGTTTGATTCAAGTGGAATGCAGACACGACCTTCAGCAGGAACTACTGCCTAGTTCTGAGCTCCGCACTGTCCTCGTAAAAGACCAAGTAGGGACTTTTACACGATAAAGCCCCCAATTCTCAGACACGCTTAGCAGAAGCCAGGGCAAGTAACATCACTGTCTTTCACGTAAGGTACTTTTCTTCTACCATCATCAGTGGTTCAAACCAGGAGGACTGTAGAAACTCCAACACAACATTCAAATCTCAGGGTGCCATAGGCGGCACAAAAGGAGGTTGTATGTGAGCACCCCTTGCAAAAAGGTCTGAACTTCTGGCAACACTGCCAATTTCTTGTGGATGAAGATAGAGAGAGCTGAAATATGGACCTTAATGGAACCCAGACATAAGCCCTTGTCCACACCAGCCTGTAGGAAATGTCCCAAGTGGAACTCCGCAGGCGGGTACGTGCGGTCCTCGCACCAAGAGACATATCTTCTCCAGATAGTGTTTTGAGGTCACAGGTTTCCTGGCCTGAACCATGGTAGCAATTACCTTCTTGGAAAAGCCCTTGTGAGCTAGGATGTTCTTCTCAAACTCCATGCCGTCAAACGAAGTCGCCGTAAGTCCGGGTAGACGAATGTTCCTTGTTGAAGAAGATCTCTTCTTAGTGGTCGAGGCCAAGGGTCTTCGACGGACATGTCCAGAAGATCCTCGTACCACGCCCTCCGAGGCCAATCTGGGGTAATCAGAATTTCTGATTCACTTTATCACCCTTGGGAGTAATGGAATCGGAGGAAACAGGTAGACCAGCCGGTAAGGCCAAGACGACGACGGTGCATCCACTGCCCTCGCCTGAGGGTCCCTGGTTCGGGAGCAATACCAACAAAGCTTTTTGTTGAGTTGAGAAGCCATCATGTCTATTTGCAGGCAGCCCCACTGGTTGATGATCTGTTAAAACACCTGATGGTGGAGCCCCCACTACCCCGGGTGGAGATCGTGACGACTCAGGAAGTCCGTTTCCCAGTTGCCTACTCCCTGAATGAAAATTGCTGACATTGCCCTTGCATTTCTTTCTGCCCAGAGGAGTATTCTTGACACCTCTCCCATGCAGGCCCTGCTTTTTGTCCCCCCTTGCCGACTGATGAACGCCACTGCCGTGGCGTTATCCGATTGTACCTGGATCGCATGATCCCTGAGTAGAGGAGAGGCCTGAAGCAGAGCATTGTAGATCGCCCGAAGTTCCAGAATGTTGATCGGAAGGAGGGCTGACCATCTGCCCTGGAACTGAGCCCCCTGGGTGACAGTTCCCCATCCTCTCAGACTCGCATCCATTGTGAGGAGGATCCAATCCTGAGTCCCAAAACTTTGGGCTTCCAGGACATTATATGACTGCAGCCATCACAGGAGGAAATCCTGGCCTGAGGTGACAGTCGTATTATCCGGTGCATCTGAAGATGAGACCGGGCCACTTGCTCAGGAGATCCAATTGAAATGTTCTGGCATGGAACCTTACATATTGGATCGCCTTGTATGAGGCTACCATCTTTCCCAACAATCTTATGCAAAGATGGATATTCCTCTCCACCTTGTAGCCCTGAGAAATTAGGTCCTTCACCCAGGTATCCTGGCAGGCTCTCTCCCAGATGCAGCTGAAATGGTGCATCCGAGCTCCTACCTCGAGATCCCCTCGGGGTGGGTGGGCACCATCATGCTGAGGACTTAGTGGAAGCAGAACTGGTGCTCTGTTCCTGAGAACCGGTGCGTGCAGGTTTTCTTGTCTTACCTCTGGTGCCTCTAGCCGCATTGGAGGCACCTCTGGCCCTAGATCAAAATCTGTTACACCGAAAGGACTGAACAGATGGCCCTGGGTAGGAACGTCTAGCCGGCGGGGCCCCAGAGGTGAGAAACATGGATTTCCCCGCAGTAACTTTAGAATTCCTTGTATCCAACTCAACCCCAAAGAGCCATTCCCCAGTAAAGGGGAGAGATTCCACACTGCACTTGGACTCTGCATCCGCCATCCATTGACGCAACCACAAGTCCCTGCGCGCCAACACTGCCATGGCAGAGGTCCTAGCATTAATATTGCCCATCTCCTTGAGAAAGTCACACAGGACGCGGGCAGTGTCCTGGATGTGCCTTAGGAGAGATACCGTAGTAACCAGGGGCATATCCCCCGAGAGGCCCTCCTGAATTTGAGAAGCCCACATATGAATGGGCATAGCAACCTGCTATGACCGGCCTTTGAGATATACCTGCTGCAGTATAGATAGACTTTAGTGTAGTCTCTATTTTTCTGTCCCCAGGGTCCTTCATGGTAAAGGAGCCCGAGGTAAGCAGCACCGCCTTTTTAGACAGGCGTGAGACTGATACGTCAACCACCGGTGGTTCTTCACAGAAATTCCTACCTTCAGGAGCATATGGGAAAGTGTGCAAAAATATTTTTGACACTTGGTATTTTTTGTCTGGATTTTTCCATGCTAACTTAAATAGGTCATCTAACTCTGCAGAATCAGGAAAAGTGACAGCAGGTTTGTTCTGTGTAAAGAAAATGACTGCTGTGACACAGCGTCCTCTAGAGGGATTTTTAGCACATCCCAAATAGCCATAATGAGGGGTTCAATACCCTGAGCAGAAGTGGAATCCCCACAAACGGGATCCACATCCTCCCCATCCTCCTGTATCTCATCATCTGAATCATAGAGTAAGACAGGTAAACCAGCTATTCATGTGCTCCTGAGTTAGAGGGGGGCTATGTAACATCTGCCCTGGCAGCCAGGTCTGCAACAGCCTGCTGTAGTAGCTGAGTTTTTTGAGCATTAGAAGTGAGTTGTGATGACATATCAGACATCATAGTTTTAATGGCACCGAGCCAGGAAGGCTCTTGACCCTCTCCCCCAGCCCGCTCACTGAGTTGTGAAAATTGGCTGCATTGTTCACAGGATACAGAATCAGATGTCGAGGGAGAGACTGTGATGTGACACACATTGCATAATTTGTGTTTACCCATATTCACAGTAAAGCACAGTTACATACACACAGACAAGTAATAAATTAGCAAGCTTGCCCTTACTGTATGTGAGAGGGAGACAGAGAGAAAGAGACCAGCACATTCCAGCTACACAGCCCCAGTGAGGCTGTAAGCTGTTATATCACAGTGAAACACCTATAATTACTGTCCTTTATAGGAGGTGCTATCTGCTGAGATTTTATGGTACTACATGAGAAAGAAAGGGTGCAGATGCACTATACTATTGTTACTCTAAATTACAATATACAATATAATAAGAGGTTGTTAGCATATAATTGGCCAATGATATGGGCTTGCCCACCGCATCGAGGTCACCTCCAATTGAGCAAGTCCCCCTCCCCCCTTGCAGTCTAACTCTAACTTTCCCCGGTGGTGCCTACACCTAATCCCTTCTCCCCGAAGCCTAAACCTAACCGCCCCTTCCTGGAACCTAACCCCAATCCTTCCCCTGTAGCATTGGTCTTTCATCACCTGGGATCTCGACTGCCGGTATCCTAACTGGATTCCGTTTGTAATTAGGAGCTGTGTAATTGTGTCTAGTGATGTGTTACTGTCATGTGGTTCGGATGTGACCGTTTGTATTTAGGAGCTGTGTAATTGTGTCTAGTGATGTGTAACTGTCATGTGGTTCGGATGTGACAATTAAAGTGTTTACTTTTCATTGTAATAGAATTTGCTGTTCAGGAATGAAATTTAAAAAATAACTGATCAGAATTAGAATATATTTACTGCGTGACTTGCACTGATAATTCTAGAACTTGTTGAAATGTTTTGCCCCTTTTCAGTGGTATCCTAAGGTTGCCCTATGCCAGTGTTCTCTTTTCTTACTGGAAATTCAGTGTGCTGGAAAATCAATTGGATAGCTCTCAGTGTGTTCACTTGTCATTATACGTATAATCAGTACTCATGGGTTTGTTAGCTTACAGACTGAAAAAGTAATACCTGTTGCAGGGTGATAATGGTACTTCATCCCCTCACATGTGACATCATGCTGAGGGACAAAGCAGTCAGCACCAGGTAGAACCTGAGCTCCTGGAGCAGCCTACATACACACCAGGATGTCATGATGAGGGATGGGGCTGCTAGGACCAGGAAAAACTGAGGACATACTGGGCAGCTCTGTGTCTCGTGTTCAGGCTGCAAGGTGCCATTCCAGGCACTTTGCAAGTCAAATACAGGTGCCACCAGAGCAGTGGCTGTGCCAACCCGTTTATTTATGGCCCTGCTTTCAACATCATGCAGTGATAGGAGGCCACCTTTCTAACAAGTCAGAAGAACTAGCTGGGTTAACTATAGGAGCTGTTATTTTGAAGTGAAAATACCTGGGAGCAATAAAACTCAGCTGTGAAGAGGCAGGTCACATATACTCACAGAACAAGACTGCCAAGTGCCAAAGCGCATTGCACATACAAGATTTCTGTCATTGGTTACAGCATCAACTTCTGACTGCTAAAATGCCTCAGGCGGCTCTATCTGCACAAGAAGTTTGTTGCAAGCTCATAGACTGGGCTTCCATGGCCAAGCAGCTATACACAAGCCTTAGCTCAGCATGCCTGAGCCTGATATAGATGTGGTCACAATGCTGACGCAGCAGCAATCCTTTTCAGTGATGGAACTGTGAGGCATCGCAAGTGTAGCAGCTGCCCCCAAGTGAACAGAGACGCCCACTGAAGACATTGTAACAATCTTAGCAACTGCAATGCAGAGGAGAGGAACATTGACTGCCTGAGTGCATCCATATCCACACAGAGTAGCGGCGGGAGCTGCTATGCTGGTGCCATGTTTTATGCGTACGATATTGCAGTCACTGAGACTTAGCCAGAAACGACACACACCTACGTACGTGTGCATATGTTCCTCATTACCTCCCCCAAAATTGCCTCTTTCAGTTAGGCTAATTTTAAAGTTTGTCTTGGGCCCCTTAGTTCCAGTAAAAATCTATCTTACTGTTACCATATATAATGACATTCTAGACAATTTTGTGTTTCCTACTTTGTGGTAACAGTTTGCGTTAGATACTTTTCGGTTTCACAATAAAAGATAGGCCAATGTAAATATGGTTTGCCAAGTGTGGTGTATAATAACAGGATGGACTGGCCTTAGTATTTCTAAAGTCAAAGGGCCAAATGTAATAGAGCGAGAGTTTCAGAAAGTGAGAGATTTGGTAAGGTATTTCAGGGTTTTTTTTAAGGTGGCAATCATTTACACTGCAAAACCAGGTTGATCTTGCTGTGTAAATGATTGCCACTTTAAAAAAAAACTACAAAACCTTACCAAATCTCTCACTTTCTGAAACTCTCACTCCATTACATTTGGCCCAAAATGTAAATTATTTATTCTCTGTGCAGCCAAGAAGGATTTTTATTTTCTAAAAAAAATGTATGGATGTGAAAAGAAAGTTTGCCATTTGGCACAGAACCAGACAGAAAATTCTATATTTCTATGAAAATTAAAGATCAACAGAAAAAAACCTACAAAATAGTGTAATACTTTCACAGATTGGTATGAGGAAACAATACTTTCAATATTCATCTGCTCACCTGATTTGGGAGGTATACAGGTATGTAATATAGCCCTGCCTGCTGGGTCTTTGTTAGGTGTGGTTTATGAAATTCACTGGGTTTTTTTTGTAACCATCCCAAAGATAGAATGAAAGACTACTGTATGATTGAATCATTAAAAAAATCACTTTTATTCATTAAAAATAATAAGCAGAGTGAGATTACAAAAGTACCATCATTAATAACATGAAAATCATGGCAGATTCAGTTACAATTATAAGCCCGGAACAAAGGAATTGATAAGTACTTTGTATTAAATAGTCACCCCAATTTTTAAACTCTACCCTTTAAATAGTCACATGGTGACAAAACGCGTTGGAACACCCACTATCAACCTAGAGCTATATAGAAAGTGCCATTAACTCTGTACAAGTTTATGGAACACATAGATATTGCATTGCTTTATATGTGAATCTAGTGTGTAATAAACTAGATTAGCAAAAAAAACACAAAAAACAATAAATATATTAAAAATTAGCAGCAGTGCAATCCATCCCCTCACAGTCGCTGACTCCCAAACACACTGCAGCCACAGAAGGAACAAAAGTTTATGGAGACCAGCAAAGAAGTGAATAGTGTTTGGTGAGTAGAAACCATCTCATCTACCTCTTTTTCCCAGCAGTGAAATGAGCGACCTGCTAGATCGTGCCTACATGCAGGCCAATCTAGCACCAGCGATAGCGACGCGCGGAGAAGCGCATCACTATCGCTGTGGGGCATACACACGGAGAGATCCATGCTTAGGGGGACATGTACTAAGCAGTGATAAAAGTGGAGAAGTGAGCCAGTGGAGAAGTTGTCCATGGCAACCAATCAGCATTGACGTAACATTTATAATTTGCATACTATAAAAGCATACAGAGCAGCTGATTGGTTGCCATGGGCAACTTCTCCACTGGCTCACTTTTCTACTTCTATCACTGCTTAGTACATGTCCCCCTTAATTTCTCCGCAATCTAGTCAGATTGCTTAGAATTTATACACTGATCTCTTCGTGTGTACCCTCCTTAACCCTCATGCCGCAGCCTAACAATGGTGCGCAACTATAACCCTCCTCCTGCAGCCTAACCATAACCCTTCCCCCTTAGTGCCTAAACCCCCCACACACACCACAGCCTAATCCTCCCCAGTATACAATTATAAATGATACAATTATAGATTATAAAAAAACTTGCATACAATTGGGATGCCGACAGTATGGATTCCGACGCCGGCATTGTGAGCGATGTTGGGATACTGGCGTCGGTCTTTTGACAAGTAAGGATTCTGGCTACCGGTATGCTAACTGGATTCTTCCACTGATATATAGTATTGTTATTATATAGTTGGAGGGGACCATACAGTGACATATGATGAGGGAAGGGTAACACAGCTCTCGGCACACATATGTGCAGGGGTGTATTTTAATAGAGTAGTGGGCATGAGTGAAATCTCCATTCAGGGGCGTATCTACCCATTGGCCAGGATGGAACTCGCAAGGGGCGCCAGCCGAGGAGGGGGCTGAATCACTTAGTAGTGGCATCGCCTGGGATGGAGGATCTCACAGTCGGCAGGAACAGGCGCCGGTGTTCGACACCGCAATGCACTAGTGAAGAATGTGAAAGTAAACTACAGTTCCCAGCAGCTCTTGCTGTCGGGAGCTCCTGGCAGCAAGGGTTGCTGGGAGCTGTAGTTTACTTTCACTTTCTTCACGAAGTGTGGTGCGGTGCCGAAGTGTGGTGTTACTGCCTACTGTGCAATCCTCCAGCCCAGGCGATGCCCAGCTCATCACACTAGGTACTGCAACATATTAATTGATATGTGTTTTGACTTAAGTGGGGAGGACTATATGCAGGGAGGGGAAAGGACTATATGTAGGGAGGGGGGAGACTATGTGCTGGGAGGGCAGATGACTATATGCAGGGGGAGACTCTGTTCTGGGAGGGGAGAGGACTATATGCAGGGAGGGGGGAGACTATGTACTGGAAGAGGAGAGGACTATATGCAGGGGGGGGGGAGACTCTGTGCTGGGAGGGGAGAGGACTATATGCAGGTGGGACTCTGTGCTGGGAGGGGAGAGGACTATATGCAGGGGGGACTCTGTGCTGGGAGGGGAGAGGACTATATGCAGGGGGGACTCTGTGCTGGGAGGGGAGAGGACTATATGCAGGGGGGAAACTCTGTGCTGAGAGGGGAGATGACTATATGCAGAGGGGGACACTGTGCTGGGAGGGGAGAGGACTATATGCAGGGGGGAACTCGGTGCTGGGAGGGGAGAGGACTATATGCAGGGAGGGGGTAGACTGTGCAGGGAGGGGAGAGGACTATATGCAGGGGGGGAGACTCTGTGCTGGGAGGGGAGAGGACTATATGCAGGGGGGGAGACTCTGTGCTGGGAGGGGAGAGGACTATATGCAGGGAGGGGGTAGACTGTGCTGGGAGGGGAGAGGACTATATGCAGTGGAGGAGACTCTGTGCTGGAAGGGAAGAGGACTATATGCGGGGGGTCTCTGTGCTGGGAGGGGAGAGGACTATATGCAGGAAGGGGGGAGACTATGTACTGGGAGAGGAGAGGAATATATGCAGGGAGGGGGAGACTATGTACTGGTTGGGGAGAGGACTATATGCAGGGGGGGACTCTGTGCTGGGAGGGGAGAGGACTATATGCAGGGGGGGGAGACTGTGCTGGGAGGAGAGAGGATTATATTCAGGGGGGGAACTCTGTGCTGGGAGGGGAGAGGACTATATGCAGGGAGGGGGTAGACTGTGCTGGGAGGGGAAAGGACTATATGCAGGGGGCGAGACTCTGTGCTTGGAGGGGAGAGGACTATATGCAGGGGGACACTTTGTGCTGGGAGGGGAGAGGACTTTATGCAGGAAGGGGGGAGACTATATACTGGGAGAGGAGAGGAATATATGCAGGGAGGGGGAGACTATGTACTGGGAGGGGAGAGGACTATATGCAGGGGGGACTCTGTGCTGGGAGGGGAGAGGACTATATGCAGGGGGGAGACTCTGTGCTGGGAGGGGAGAGGACTGTATGCAGGGAGGGGTAGACTGTGCTGGGAGGGGAGAGGACTATATGCAGGAAGGGGGGAAACTATGTACTGGGAGAGGAGAGGAATATATGCAGGGAGGGGGGAGACTATGTACTGGAAGGGGAGAGGACTATATACGGGGGGGGGGACTCTGTGCTGGGAGGGGAGAGGACTATATGCAGGGGGGGAACTCTGTGCTGGGAGGGGAGAGGACTATATGCAGGGAGGAGGGAGACTCTGTGCTGGGAGGGGAGAGCACTATATGCAGAAAGGGGGGAGACTATGTACTGGGAGAGGAGAGGAATATATGCAGGGAGGGGGGAGACTATGTACTGGAAGGGGAGAGGACTATATGCAGGGGGACTCTGTGCTGGGAGGGGAGAGGACTATATGCAGGGGGAGACTCTGTGCTGGGAGGCGAGAGGACTATATTCAGGGGGGACTCTGTGCTGGGAGGAGAGAGGACTGTATGCAGGGAGGGGTAGACTGTGCTGGGAGGGGAGAGGACTATATGCAGGGGGCGATACTTTGTGATTGGAGGGGAGAGGACTATATGCGGGGGGACGACGACTCTGTGCTGGGAGGGGAGAGGACTATATGCAGGAAGGGGGGAAACTATGTACTGGGAGAGGAGAGGAATATATGCAGGGAGGGGGGAGACTATGTACTGGAAGGGGAGAGGACTATATACGGGGGGGGGACTCTGTGCTGGGAGGGGAGAGGACTATATGCAGGGGGGGAACTCTGTGCTGGGAGGGGAGAGGACTATATGCAGGGAGGGGGGAGACTCTGTGCTGGGAGGGGAGAGCACTATATGCAGAAAGGGGGGAGACTATGTACTGGGAGAGGAGAGGAATATATGCAGGGAGGGGGGAGACTATGTACTGGAAGGGGAGAGGACTATATGCAGGGGAACTCTGTGCTGGGAGGGGAGAGGACTATATGCAGGGGAGGAGACTGTGCTGGGAGGAGAGAGGACTATATTCAGGGGGGACTCTGCGCTGGGAGGGGAGAGGACTATATGCAGGGAGGGGGGAGACTCTGTGCTGGGAGGGGAGAGCACTATATGCAGAAAGGGGGGATACTATGTACTGGGAGAGGAGAGGAATATATGCAGGGAGGGGGGAGACTATGTACTGGAAGGGGAGAGGACTATATACGGGGGGGGGTGACTCTGTGCTGGGAGGGGAGAGGACTATATGCAGGGGGGGAACTCTGTGCTGGGAGGGGAGAGGACTATATGCAGGGAGGGGGGAGACTGTGCTGGGAGGGGAGAGGACTATATGCAGGGAGGGGGGAGACTCTGTGCTGGGAGGGGAGAGGACTATGGGCCTAATTCTGAGTTGATCGCAGCATCAAATTTGTTAGCAGTTGGGCAAAACCATGCGCACCGCAGGGGGGACAGATATAACATGTGCATAGAGAGTTAGATTTGGGTGGGGTGTATTCAAACTGAAAGCTAAATTGCAGTGTAAAAATAAAGCAGCCAGTATTTACCCTGCACAGAAACGAAATAACCCACCCAAATCTAACTCTCTCTGCAAATGTTATATCTGCCCCCCCCCCTTCCCCTGCAGTGCACATGGTTTTGCCCAATTGCTAGCAAACTTGCTGCTGCGATCAACTCAGAATTACCCCCTATATGCAGAAAGGGGGGAGACTATGTACTGGGAGAGGAGAGGAATATATGCAGGGAGGGGGGAGACTATGTACTGGGAGGGGAAAGGACTATATACGGGAGGAGACTCTGTGCTGGGAGGGGAGTGGACTATATGCAGGGGGGGAGACTCTGTGCTGAGAGGGGAGAGAACTATATGCAGGGAGGGGGGAGACTCTGTGCTGGGAGGGGAGAGGACTATATGCAGGGAGGGGGGAGACTCTCTGCTGGAACGGGAGAAGACTATATGCAGGGAGGCAGAGCCGTAACTACGTGTGTGCCAAGGGGGCTTGGCACACAGCGCAGTTGCCCTGGGGGCGCACGGCCAGCGGCATGTAATGAGTCAAATTGACTCATTACATGCCGCCTCTGTGTGCGCCGCGCTGGAGGAGAGAGACCAGCGCCGGAGGCAGCGGACAAGGAGGAGGAGGGAGGGGGAGCAGGGAGCCGCAGCAGCGCTATGTTATTGGTAGTAAGCGCCGCTGCAGCATCCCCCTCTCTTTCCGTATTGGCTGCCCGGCAGCCAATACAGAAGGAGAGGGGGATGCTGCAGCGGCGCTTACTACCAATAACATTGCGCTGCTGCGGCTCCCTGCTCCCCCTCCCTCCTACTCCTTCTCATCTCACTGCCGCCACCGAGGGAGCAGCACGAGGAGCCTGTCAGCGGGGAGAAGGTAAGTATATTCCCCCCCCCTCTCTCTCTCTCTCTCTCTCTCTCGGACACCGCCTGCCGCAATGTGTAAAAAATGGGACTGGCTGCCGCAATGTGTAAAAAATGGGACTGGCTGCCGCAATGTGTAAAATGGGACTGGCTGCCGCAATGTGTAAAAAATGGGACTGGCTGCCGCAATGTGTAAAAAATGGGGATGGCTGCCGCAATGTGTAAAAAATGGGACTGGCTGCCGCAATGTGTAAAAAATGGGGATGGCTGCCGCAATGTGTAAAAAATGGGACTGGCTGCCGCAATGTGTAAAAAATGGGGATGGCTGCCGCAATGTGTAAAAAATGGGACTGGCTGCCGCAATGTGTAAAAAATGGGGATGGCTGCCGCAATGTGTAAAAAATGGGACTGGCTGCCGCAATGTGTAAAAAATGGGGATGGCTGCCGCAATGTGTAAAAAATGGGACTGGCTGCCGCAATGTGTAAAATGGGACTGGCTGCCGCAATGTGTAAAAAATGGGACTGGCTGCCGCAATGTATAAAATGGGACTGGCTGCCGCAATGTGTAAAAAATGGGGACTGGCTGCCGCAATGTGTAAAATGGGACTGGCTGCCGCAATGTGTAAAAAGGGGGACTGGCTGCCGCAATGTGTATAAAGGGGGACACCGTCTGCCGTAATGTGTAAAAACGGGGACGCTGTCTGCTGTAATTGTAAAAAAGGGACGATGTCTGCCGCAATGTGTAAAAAGAAGGACCGGCTGCTGCAATGTGTTAAAAGGGAGACTGGCTGCTGTAATGTGTAAAAAGGGGGACTGGCTGCCGCAATGTGTAAAAAGGGGGACACTGTCTGCTGTAATGTATAAAAGGGGCTCTACCTGGTGTAGTGGCGCTACTGTGCAGCGTAATTTGAATAATGTAGACTACTGTGCACCGTAGTATGAATTGCTATTATTTTGTGGTCACGCCCCTTCCCCGTGAAGCCACGCCCCTCGAAATTTTTTGCGCGCCTACGACGCGCTCTGCCCCTATCTTACATGGGGGGAAGGGGGGCGCCACTGTCGTTTCTTGCACACAGCGCTAAAATGCCTAGTTACGGCACTGCAGGGAGGGGGGAGACCATTGGCTATGTACAGAGAGGGGGGAGACCATTGGCTATGTGCAGGGAGGGGGATGGAGACTACGGCTATGTGCTGGGAGGGGAATGGAGACTACGGCTATGTGCTGGGAGCGGGATGGAGACTACGGTTATGTGCTGGGAGAGGGATGGAGACTACGGCTATGTGCTGGGAGCGGGATGGAGACTATGGCTATGTGCTGGGAGTGGGATGGGGACTACTTCTATGTGCTGGGGGGGTGGGGACTACGGCTATGTGCTCGGAGCAGGATGGAGACTATGGCTATGTGCTGGGAGGGGGATGGAGACTACGGCTATGTGCTGGGAGGGGGGTGGGGGCTACGGCTATGTGCTGGGAGTGGGATGGGGGCTACGGCTATGTGCTGGGAGTGGGATGGAGACTACGGCTATGTGCTGGGAGTGGGATGGGGACTACGTCTATGTGCTGGGGGGGTGGGGACTATGACTCTGTGCTCGGAGCAGGATGGAGACTATGGCTATGTGCTGGGAGGGGGATGGAGACTACGGCTATGTGCTGGGAGGGGGGTGAGGGCTACGGCTATGTGCTGGGAGTGGGGTGGAGGCTACGGCTATGTGCTGGGAGCGGGATGAAGACTACGGCTATGTGCTGGGAGTGAGATGGAGTCTACGGCTATGTGCTGGGATTGGGATGGAGACTACGGCTATATGCTGGGAGCGGGATGGAGACTACAGCTATGTGCTGGGGACAGGAGGTTATCTACCCATTGGCCAGGATGACACTCACCAGGTGCACTTGCCGAGGAGGGGGCGCTGCCTGGTGGTGCCACCCTTGGCCAGGGAGTGGAATCACTTAGTAGTGGAAGTGCCTGTGCTGGTGGTTCACACAGCAGCCAAGAGCTGGCGCCGGTGTTTGGCACCACAGTGAAGAAACTACTAGCATGCTATTCTTAATATATCACTACATCACCACTACTAGGTAGTGTGCAGAGATACTTTTTCACTGCCATTAATATTTGATTATACCCCTGGCTGCGGGTGGCATCGTCAGGTGGTGCCCCTCCTTGGCTGCGCCAGGCACTGCTGATTTCTCCAAGGGTGACAAGGATTACTGTGTGGGCATGATGTGTAAGGGGCACTAGTGTGTGACATAATGTGTATAAGGGGTACTACTGTGTAATGGAATTTGAATTGGGAGTGCTATTGTGTGGTCATGCCCCTTTCCAACAGATCATGCCCCTTTTTTGCACATACACCTTCCCTATTTCAAATATGGGAGGGCGCGCCAATCCCTTACTTTGCCTGGGGCGCCTGGTCCCCTAGATACGCCTCTGTCTCCATTCGTACCCACTCCTCTGTCTCTTGCCGGCAGTCAGACAGCGTAGTCACTCTAGGGGTAATGTGCAAAATGCTGGGGAAATGGCCACTGTGCCATTTTCCCCGTGATTTTGCAGGACACAATTCTCCAGAGAGGCAAGTACTGAAGACCTAAGGGGCCAATGTGCACCACACCCATTGCACCCATACAGACATACATAGAGGAGAGAGGACCGTCCAGTGATATATGAGGGGGAATACCAAAGCTCCCAGGTCACACTGATATGTAGTATTATTAATATATAGAGGAGAGGGGACCATCCAGTGATGGTATACAGTCTCTAGGTTGACAGTAACTAGGTCGACAGTAACTAGGTCGACAGGGTCTCTAGGTCGACAGGGTAGCTAGGTCGACAGGGTCTCAAGGTCGAAATGTTCTAGGTCAAAAGGTCAACATGAGTTTTTCACAATTTTTTCTTTTTTTTTACTTTTTCATACTTAACGATCCACGTGGACTATGACTGGGAATAGTAACCTGCCTTGCCCATGCGAGGGGACATGGTGCACTAATTGGGGTTCCGGGTCATTGTACGGAGAAAACGATAACAAAAAAAACATCAAAACCTCATGTCAACCTTTTGACCTAGACCATGTCGACCTAGAGACCCTATCGACCTTTAGACCCTGTAGACCTAGTTACTGTTGACCAATAGTGGTCGACCTAGACATTGACGACCTAGTTACTGTCAACCTTTCATACCACACCCCCAGTGATATGAGGGGGAATAACACAGCTCCCGGATCACACTGATATGTGGTTTTATTATTATAGAGTATTATTATTACATTATTATTATATTATATCCATCTTAAACTTCTTCTTTTTTTATATTAATCCCGATGTTAAGGTTTTTTTTTTTACGTGTGGTAGAGGGGAAAAAACATAGTGAAGGGGGAATATGGGGGGCACCAGTTCCTTCGTTTGCCAGGGGTGCTTGGACTCCTAGATACTGTACACCACTGCAAGTAAGTAAAGACTTTGCAAAGAGAATGTCAGGAATCGACTTACTACAGCTGCACCTGTCGCCGGTGCAACCTCCGTCTGAGGCTTCCATGCATACTTGCCTACCTGCCCCTCTCCATGAGGGAGAAAATGCTCTGTTCCTGGACTTTCCTGGCAATGAATGATTGCCATCACCTGTGGTGAGCTAGTTAATTGATAAGAAAGGTGTTTCACCACAGGTGATGGCAATCATACATTACCAGGAAAGTCCAGGAACAGAGCATTTTCTCCCTCATGGAGAGGGTCAGGTAGGCAAGTATGCTTCCATGTCTCGCTGCACACCTCCCAACATGACCCTCTCCAGGAGGGACAGAATACTCTGCTCCTGGACTTCTCTCTTCATTTATGATTGCCATCACCTGCTCTGAAACACCTTTCTTATCCATTAACCTGTTCAAAACAGGTGCCGGTAATCATAAGTTAAGAGAAAAGTCCAGAAGCAGAGCATGGTGTCCCTCCTGGAGAGGGTCATGTTCGGAGGTATGTCGCTGCCACTGGTCACCTTCTCGCTAAATGCCATTCTGGGCCTAAGAACACTGTCATGGCGGTGCCCATGCCGTGGTTTGGCGGGAATGCGGCGTGCGGAATGCGCACGCCGCATTCCCGCCAAACCACGGCATGGGTGCCGCCATGACAGTCCCCGTCAGCTCTTCCACATCAGCCAATCCAGAGCCTGGCCGCACCTCCTGTTCACTCCCAATTTATACCTGCAGACCGGGGGGTATATCAGGAGCAGCAGGGTGAGTCAGTCCTTGCCTTGGACTTCGTGTCATTCCTCTGACCTGTGTCTCTGGCTCCGTTCTCCAGTTCCACTTGGTACCTGCTCTGCTTTCCAGTCTGGTCCTGCACTGCCGTGGAACCACAAGCACCAGCAACCCGGGTACCTGTGATCAGCTTCACACCTTATCCAGCTACAGAGTGCTCCAGCCCTCTGCAGTAGAGACTCTCCTCTAGGTGCATCTCGTTACCTACACCTGTTCGTCAGCCTGCAAGCTGCCAGTGTTTTCTAACCTGCACTGAGGATTTAAACCACTTATTCCTGTCTCCTGCAACAGTTACCTGACTCACTATTCCCACCATCATCCCTACTGTGCTCCACGATCCAGGAACCATCGGTTCCCATACCGATACATCGGTCCCCTGATCGATTGTTACCCACGTCACAGACTTTGCCATAGACTTTCAGCTTCCACGCTGTTCCACCCACAATTGCATATCTTCTGTTGTCATCAGTGCTCCTGCTGCCATATTGTTTGTATCAATTGCTAAATAAACAACACAGCGCACATGCGCAGGAATCTTATCCAGCCTCCTTGTTTTCTCCATCCCATCTCCACTGACCCACTAGTGCCCTCTCCGGGAACACAAACTAGAAAGAGCCTGACAGGGAAAATCTAATTGAACTGGTACTGATAACAGTGGAGATGAAAGGCTTGTTATAAAAGACTATTTACAAAGAACTTTGTTATATTTGAAGGACAATACTACATTACCTTAGGCAATTAGTGATTACATCTGCAAACACAAGACACATACAGTACAGTATAAAATTCTGAGTTTGCAGTATTTCAGACACATATTTAAGGACAACCAGGGGTTAAATTGGGCCGGAACAGGGTTGGAACTGCATTTTGTCACTTGTGTATGGAGGCGGAACCATCCCCGCTGTGCCTTATCGATAATGCTGTACCATCTGCCACATTAACAGAGGAGGTGGACAGCACTAGACAGTCACTCCTTTAGCCCGCAGCACCTCTCCCAGCCAGTCCCCCTCCAATGGCGCTAGTGGCTGGAATGAGATGATGCATGAAGTGTTATCATCACGTGTCCATCTCTCATGCCCTGTGAGAAGGAGCTTATAGTGACCCAGGGATGGCCATTGGCGTTACCGCCATCGATTATTACCATTGATGGCATTGGTGAGACAAACCATCGATTGCAGCTAAGTATTCTGTGCATAGCCATCAATGGTTTTACCATAAGTGTGTTTGCACATGCACGGATCCTTGCTCTTCTGCTGTGAAAGAGCCAGGGGCGGGCTGAGCTGTGAGTGACAGCTCAGGCTCTTAAGGAGGAGGGACATCCCAATCCTGGCTCTTACACACAGACTAGCAGCCCTAAAATCGAAAGGTGGGGGAATACCTTCGTGCATACAGCTACCATCAAGGGTGTATAACCATCTGATAATACACCATGGATGGTAAAAGTATTTAATATCGGCTATAGACCATCAATGATTTTGACTCATCAATGGTCGATGGCCATCCCTACTTCGAACTGAAGGGGTCATTCTGACCCGATCGCATGCTGCAGTTTTTCGCAGTGGTGCGATCGGGTCTGAACTGCGCATGCACCACGACCGCAATGCGCAGGCACGTAGCTGCCCGGCGATGGGAGATGCCGGGTAGCGTGGGACCTTATGAAGAAATCGATCGCAAGGTGATTGACAGCAAGAAGGCATTTCTGGGTGGCAACTGACTGTTTTCTGGGAGTGCTGTGGAAAACAGGCATGACCAGGCGTTTGCAGGGCGGGTGTCTGATGTCAATTCCGGGACCTGAGAGGCTGAAGTGATCGCAGTGGCTGAGTAAGTTCAGAGCTACTCAGAAACTGCACAAAAACTTTTTGCACAGCTCGCTTGCACAAGCAAACTCACACTTGCTATGCTAAAATACACTCCCCCATAGGCTGTGGCATTATATGTAGAAGCAGCACTACCGTGGCATTATATGTAGAAGCAGCACTACTGCTGTGGGCATTTATGTGTATAAGCGGTACAACTGCTGTGGGCATCATGTGTAAGTGGCACTACAATTGTGGGCATTATGTGTGTAAGCGGCACTATTACTGTGGGCACTAAATGTATAAGCAGCACTACTGTGTCAATATGTGTATAAGCGGCACTACAGTGTTATTATATGTATAAGCGGAAGAGGCACAACTGCTGCGGGCATCATGTATAAGTGGCACTACTGCCATGGGCATCATGTGTATAAGAGGCACTACTACTGTGGGCATTATGTGTAAAGTAACACTATTGTGGCATTATGTGCATTAGCAGCACCACTACTGTGGGCACAATGTGCAAAAGTGGCGCTGCTACTATGGGCATTATGTATGTAAGGGGCACTACTGTGGGTTTTATGTGAAAGGGGCACAACTACTGTGGGAATTGAATATAAGGGGCACTACTGTGTGGCGTAACGTGTATAAGGGATATCACTGTGAAGTGTAATGTGAATAAGGGGCACTACTGTATGATGTAACGTGAATATGGGGCACTACTGTGTATCCTAACTTGAGTAAGGGTCACTACTATGTGGTGTAATATGAATTAGGGGCACTATATGTGGTGTAATGAGAATATAATTTTACTACTGTGTGTTGTAATTTGAATTGAGGGGTACTAATGTGTGACCATGCCCCTTCCTTGTGAGACCACACCCCTTTTTGAACCACATGCCTTCTGCATGCATTGTACCTTTGGAAAGTATGGATGGTAGGGCACAAATTTATAGTTTGTAGGGGGGCGCCAAACACCGTAGCACCTACTCTGGATCTGCCTCATGGGATGGAGGGGGTTAGTGGCGGGGGAAATGAGTTCCACTGAAGCACTGAGGAAATTGATTTGGTATAAGCGCAATAGCTATTAATTATTGGCATATTATTATTGGAGTATGGACTCAGAAAAACTATTTACATAATTTACTTATATTTACATTTATATTTATATCTATAAAACTATTCCTGAGTGCTGTTAAAGACTATTAATAAATTACATTAAAACAAATTTTCTCCACTGCAGAAATAAAACACTCTAAAAATGAAGAAAAGTCCTCTGAAAAAGTCTGACCATTTCTCTTTATGTAAAAGCAGTTCTGTAGAAATGAGTGCAACACATGTTATGAAACTTGTGAGTGTCTGTTAATTCTATAGCAGCTACTGTAGGTGAACCTTTGCCTCTCTTTTTTATAGATCTGGGATGACACTGATAAGTTAGGGGATTCCCCATGAAAGCTTGCTCTTTGTACCGGTATCTATTGTCACTATTATATTTCATGGCTCTTTTTGTGTCATAGAGCAAATTTTCCGTTGCGGCTTCCGGAGAGAAAGGTCCCAAGGCAATAATCATCAGCTGACTTATACTGTCCTCTGCATTCTTGATATTCTAAACATGTTCTACGTGCATGATTTCAGGGCAGATAAGTTGCTGTACATCTTACTGCACACCTTATTTTTAATAGAATGGTAATAAACCTGAGGAGTATGAACATGCATTAGGTCATCAAGGTCAAAAGGTTGACATGGAAAAAGTTGAGAGTAGAACAGGTACAAAAGGATGACAGTTAGGCTGGTTATTGGCTACATTATTTAACCTTTCCTTAGCAAAGTGTATAGTGCCTAAGTGTCTGAAGACTACAACGATAGTCCAGAGCCGGATTAAGGGGGGGGCCCAGGGGGTATGTACCCCGGGCCCCCCTTTCTAAAAGGGCCCCCGCTGCCTCATCTGCCACAGATCGGATCTGTGTTACCGATCCGACCTGCAGCACTGCGCTCCAGGACCCCGCGTCGTCTCATAGGTTGCCCTGGCAACCTAACAGCGGTGGCACCGGCGTTGCGTGAAGGACAGGACAGCTGAGCGACGGCTCAGCTGTCCAATGGCGTGATGTAGCCAGTCAGTGGCTGGGCGCGCAGGCTGCACGGAAGAAGTGGAGCCAGCACTCGCTCTCCTGTATCACCAGCAGCCGTGCACGAAGTAAGCTGGCTCAGGCTGTATTTTTTTTTCTTTAATCCTGCTGCTACTCTATGTTAAATTGTTGGGTCTGTCAGACACATATCTACATATATCTATACATATACATATATAGAGAGAGATATGTATTTCTCTGACGTCCTAGTGGATGCTGGGAACTCCGTAAGGACCATGGGAATAGCCGGGCTCCGCAGGAGACTGGGCACTCTAAGAAAGAATTAGGACTACTGGTGTGCACTGGCTCCTCCCTCTATGCCCCTCCTCCAGACCTCAGTTAGAATCTGTGCCCGGCTCGAGCTGGTTGCACACTAGGGGCTCTCCTGAGCTTCTAGTAAAGAAAGTATTTATTAGGTTTTTTATTTTCAGTGAGATCTGCTGGCAACAGACTCACTGCTACGAGGGACTTAGGGGAGAGAAGTGAACCTACCTGCTTGCAGCTAGCTTGCGCTTCTAGGCTACTGGACACCATTAGTTCCAGAGGGATCGAACACAAGCCCAGCCTCGATCGTCCGGTCCCGGAGCCGCGCCGCCGTCCCCCTTGCAGAGCCAGAAGCAAGAAGAACGTCCTGGAAATCGGCGGCTGAAGACTCCGGTCTTCATTAAGGTAGCGCACAGCACTGCAGCTGTGCGCCATTGCTCCCTATGCACACCTCACACTCCGGTCACTGATGGGTGCAGGGCGCTGGGGGGGGGGGGGGCGCCCTGGGCTGCAATTAGAGTACCTTACATTGGCAAACAGCACATAATATAGTCTAATAAACTACATATGTGCAAAAATCCCCTGCCATAATATTAATATAAGAGCGGGAGAAGCCCGCCGAAAAGGGGGCGGGGCTATCTCCCTCAGCACACTGGCGCCATTTCCTCTTCACAGCTCCGCTGGAAGACAGCTCCCCAGGCTCTCCCCTGCAGATTCCAGGCTCAAGGGGTAAAAAAAAAGAGAGGGGGGGCACTAAATTTAGGCGCAAACTGTATTTGTATAGCTGCTATAGGGAAAATCACTTTGTGTTTGTGTAAATCCCTGTTATATAGCGCTGTGGTGTGTGCTGGCATACTCTCTCTCTGTCTCTCCAAAGGACTTTGTGGGGTCCTGTCCTCAGTCAGAGCATTCCCTGTGTGTGTGCGGTGTGTCGGTACGGCTGTGTCGACATGTTTGATGAGGAGGCTTATGTGGAGGCGGAGCAGGTGCCGATAAATGTGATGTCACCCCCTGCGGGGTCGACACTAGAGATGTGCACCGGAAATTTTTCGGGTTTTGTGTTTTGGTTTTTGGTTCGGTTCCGCGGCCGTGTTTTGGGTTCAAACGCGTTTTCGCAAAACCTCACCAAATTTTTTTTGTCGGATTCGGGTGTATTTTGGATTCGGGTGTTTTTTTTCAAAAAACCCTAAAAAAACAGTTTAAATCATAGAATTTGGGGGTCATTTTGATCCCAAAGTATTATTAACCTCAATAACCATAATTTCCACTCATTTTCAGTCTATTCTGAACACCTCACACCTCACAATATTATTTTTAGTCCTAAAATTTGCACCGAGGTCGCTGGATGACTAAGCTCAGCGACCCAAGTGGCCGACACAAACACCTGGCCCATCTAGGAGTGGCACTGCAGTGTCACGCAGGATGGGCCTTCCAAAAAACACTCCCCAAACAGCACATGACGCAAAGAAAAAAAGAGGCGCAATGAGGTAGCTGTGTGACTAAGCTCAGCGACCCAAGTGGCCGACACAAACACCTGGCCCATCTAGGAGTGGCACTGCAGTGTCAGGCAGGATGGCCCTTCCAAAAAATACTACCCAAACAGCACATGACGCAAAGAAGAAAAAAAAGAGGCGCAATGAGGTAGCTGTGTGAGTAAGCTAAGCGACCCTAGTGGCCGACACAAACACCTGGCCCATCTAGGAGTGGCACTGCAGTGTCACGCAGGATGGCCCTTCCAAAAAACACTCCCCAAACAGCACATGACGCAAAGAAAAAAAGAGGCGCAATGAGGTAGCTGTGTGAGTAAGCTAAGCGACCCTAGTGGCCGACACAAACACCTGGCCCATCTAGGAGTGGCACTGCAGTGTCACGCAGGCTGGCCCTTCCAAAAAACACTCCCCAAACAGCACATGACGCAAAGAAAAATGAAAGAAAAAAGAGGTGCAAGATGGAATTGTCCTTGGGCCCTCCCACCCACCCTTATGTTGTATAAACAGGACATGCACACTTTAACCAACCCATCATTTCAGTGACAGGGTCTGCCACACGACTGTGACTGAAATGACGGGTTGGTTTGGACCCCCACCAAAAAAGAAGCAATTAATCTCTCCTTGCACAAACTGGCTCTACAGAGGCAAGATGTCCACCTCATCATCATCCTCCGATATATCACCGTGTACATCCCCCTCCTCACAGATTATCAATTCGTCCCCACTGGAATCCACCATCTCAGCTCCCTGTGTACTTTGTGGAGGCAATTGCTGCTGGTGAATGTCTCCACGGAGGAATTGATTATAATTCATTTTAATGAACATCATCTTCTCCACATTTTCTGGATGTAACCTCGTACGCCGATTGCTGACAAGGTGAGCGGCGGCACTAAACACTCTTTCGGAGTACACACTTGTGGGAGGGCAACTTAGGTAGAATAAAGCCAGTTTGTGCAAGGGCCTCCAAATTGCCTCTTTTTCCTGCCAGTATAAGTACGGACTGTCTGACGTGCCTACTTGGATGCGGTCACTCATATAATCCTCCACCATTCTTTCAATGGGGAGAGAATCATATGCAGTGACAGTAGACGACATGTCCGTAATCGTTGGCAGGTCCTTCAGTCCGGACCAGATGTCAGCATCAGCAGTCGCTCCAGACTGCCCTGCATCACCGCCAGCGAGTGGGCTCGGAATTCTGAGCCTTTTCCTCGCACCCCCAGTTGCGGGAGAATGTGAAGGAGGAGATGTTAACAGGTCGCGTTCCGCTTGACTTGACAATTTTCTCACCAGCAGTTCTTTGAACCCCTGCAGACTGGTGTCTGCCGGAAAGAGAGATCCAAGGTAGGTTTTAAATCTAGGATCGAGCACGGTGGCCAAAATGTAGTGCTCTGATTTCAACAGATTGACCACCCGTGAATCCTTGTTAAGCGAATTAAGGGCTCCATCCACAAGTCCCACATGCCTAGCGGAATCGCTCTGTGTTAGCTCCTCCTTCAATGTCTCCAGCTTCTTCTGCAAAAGCCTGATGAGGGGAATGACCTGACTCAGGCTGGCAGTGTCTGAACTGACTTCACGTGTGGCAAGTTCAAAAGGTTGCAGAACCTTGCACAACGTTGAAATCATTCTCCACTGCGCTTGAGACAGGTGCATTCCACCTCCTATATCGTGCTCAGTTGTATAGGCTTGAATGGCCTTTTGCTGCTCCTCCAACCTCTGAAGCATATAGAGGGTTGAATTCCACCTCGTTACCACTTCTTGCTTCAGATGATGGCAGGGCAGGTTCAGGCGTTTTTGGTGGTGCTCCAGTCTTCTGTACGTGGTGCCTGTACGCCGAAAGTGTCCCGCAATTCTTCTGGCCACCGACAGCATCTCTTGCACGCCCCTCTCGTTTTTTAAATAATTCTGCACCACCAAATTCAAGGTATGTGCAAAACATGGGACGTGCTGGAATTTGCCCATATTTAATGCACACACAATATTGCTGGCGTTGTCCGATGCCACAAATCCACAGGAGAGTCCAATTGGGGTAAGCCATTCTGCGATGATCTTCCTCAGTTGCCGTAAAAGGTTTTTAGCTGTGTGCGTATTCTGGAAAGCGGTGATACAAAGCGTAGCCTACCTAGGAAAGAGTTGGCGTTTGCGAGATGCTGCTACTGGTGCCGCCGCTGCTGTTCTTGCAGCGGGAGGCAATACATCTACCCAGTGGGCTGTCACAGTCATATAGTCCTGAGTCTGCCCTGCTCCACTTGTCCACATGTCCGTGGTTAAGTGGACATTGGGTACAACTGCATTTTTTAGGACACTGGTGAGTCTTTTTCTGAGGTCTGTGTACATTTTCGGTATCGCCTGCCTAGAGAAATGGAACCTAGATGGTATTTGGTACCGGGGACACAGTACCTCAAACAAGTCTATAGTTGGCTCTGCAGTAATGATGGATACCGGAACCACGTTTCTCACCGCCCAGGATGCCAAGGCCTCAGTTATCCGCTTTGCAGCAGGATGACTGCTGTGATATTTCATCTTCCTCGCAAAGGACTGTTGGACAGTCAATTGCTTGGTGGAAGTAGTAAAAGTGGTCTTATGACTTCCCCTCTGGGATGACCATCGACTCCCAGCAGCAACAACAGCAGCGCCAGCAGCAGTAGGCGTTACACGCAAGGATGCATCGGAGGAATCCCAGGCAGGAGAGGACTCGTCAGAATTGCCAGTGACATGGCCTGCAGGACTATTGGCATTCCTAGGGAAGGAGGAAATTGACACTGAGGGAGTTGGTGGGGTGGTTTGCGTGAGCTTGGTTACAAGAGGAAGGGATTTACTGGTCAGTGGACTGCTTCCACTGTCGCCCAAAGTTTTTGAACTTGTCACTGACTTATGATGAATGCGCTGCAGGTGACGTATAAGGGAGGATGTTCCGAGGTGGTTAACGTCCTTACCCCTACTTATTACAGCTTGACAAAGGCAACACACGGCTTGACAAATGTTGTCCGCATTTCTGTTGAAATACTTCCACACCGAAGAGCTGATTTTTTTGGTATTTTCACCAGGCATGTCAATGGCCATATTCCTCCCATGGACAACAGGTGTCTCCCCGGGTGCCTGACTTAAACAAACCACCTCACCATCAGAATCCTCCTGGTCAATTTCCTCCCCAGCGCCAGCAACACCCATATCCTCCTCATCCTGGTGTACTTCAACACTGACATCTTCAATCTGACTATCAGGAACTGGACTGCGGGTGCTCCTTCCAGCACTTGCAGGGGGCGTGCAAATGGTGGAAGGCGCATGCTCTTCACGTCCAGTGTTGGGAAGGTCAGGCATCGCAACCGACACAATTGGACTCTCCTTGTGGATTTGTGATTTCGAAGAACGCACAGTTCTTTGCTGTGCTTTTGCCAGCTTAAGTCTTTTCATTTTTCTAGCGAGAGGCTGAGTGCTTCCATCCTCATGTGAAGCTGAACCACTAGCCATGAACATAGGCCAGGGCCTCAGCCGTTCCTTGCCACTCCGTGTGGTAAATTGCATATTGGCAAGTTTACGCTTCTCCTCCGACGATTTTATTTTAGATTTTTGAGTCCTTTTTTTACTGATATTTGGTGTTTTGGATTTTACATGCTCTGTACTATGACATTGGGCATCGGCCTTGGCAGACGACGTTGATGGCATTTCATCGTCTCGGCCATGACTAGTGGCAGCAGCTTCAGCACGAGGTGGAAGTCGATCTTGATCTTTCCCTATTTTTGGAACCTCAACATTTTTGTTCTCCATATTTTAATAGGCACAACTAAAAGGCACCTCAGGTAAACAATGGAGATGGATGGATACTAGTATACTTATGGATGACGAGTGACTGCCGACACAGAGGTAGCTACAGCCGTGGACTACCGTACTGCGTCTGCTAGTATAGACTGGATGATAATGATATAAAAATTATATATATATATCACTACTGCAGGACAGGTATATATTTTATAATGACGGACCTGCTGGACCTGCCGTGCTGTTGTAGCACTTCCTGAGATAGTGCTTCTCCGACCAACAACTGCTCCCTGGACCTCGCCTTTATAAGGAGATCGTCCAAGTACGGGATAATTATAACTCCCTTCTTTCGAAGGAGTATCATCATTTCGGCCATTACTTTGGTAAATACCCTCGGTGCCGTGGACAGACCTGTGGTGTCTTTTTTTCTTTATACTATAAATGCAGTCTGCTGACAGTGTCCACCAGGTCCATTATACTGTATATAGCAGTACGGTAGGCCACTGCTGTACCTACCTCTGTGTCGTCACTCGTCGTCCATAAGTATACTATCCATCCATCTACATTGTATACCTGTGGTGTCTTTTTTCCTCTATACTATAAACGCAGTCTGCTGACAGTGTCCACCAGGTCCATTATACTGTATATAGCAGTACGGTAGGCCACTGCTGTACCTACCTCTGTGTCGTCACTCGTCGTCCATAAAGTATACTATCCATCCATCTACATTGTATACCTGTGGTGCCTTTTAGTTGTGCGCATTAAAATATGGAGAACAAAAATGTGGAGGTTAAAAAAATAGGGAAAGATCAAGATCCACTTCCACCTCATGCTGAAGCTGCTGCCACTAGTCATGGCCGAGATGATGAAATGCCATCAACGTCATCTGCCAAGGCCGATGCCCAATGTCATAGTACAGAGCATGTAAAATCCAAAACACAAAAGATCAGTAAAATGACCCAAAAATCAAAATTAAAAGCTTCTGAGGAGAAGCGTAAACTTGCCAATATGCCATTTACGACACGGAGTTGCAAGAAACGGCTGAGGCCCTGGCCTATGTTCATGGCTAGTGGTTCAGCTTCACATGAGGATGGAAGCACTCATCCTCTCGCTAGAAAAAAGAAAAGACTTAAGCTGGCAAAAGCACAGCAAAGAACTGTGCGTTCTTCGAAATCACAAATCCCCAAGGAGAGTCCAATTGTGTCGGTTGCGATGCCTGACCTTCCCAACACTGGACGGGAAGAGCTTGCGCCTTCCACCATTTGCACGCCCCTGCAAGTGCTGGAAGGAGCACCCGCAGTCCAGTTCCTGATAGTCAAATTGAAGATGTCAGTGTTGAAGTACACCAGGATGAGGATATGGGTGTTGCTAGAGCTGGGGAGGAAATTGACAAGGAGGATTCTGATGGTGAGGTGGTTTGTTTAAGTCAGGCACCCGGGGAGACACCTGTTGTCCGTGGGACGAATATGGCCATTGACATGCCTGGTGAAAATACCAAAAAAATCAGCTCTTCGGTGTGGAATTATTTCAACACAAATGCGGACAACAGGTGTCAAGCCGTGTGTTGCCTTTGTCAAGCTGTAATAAGTAGGGGTAAGGACGTTAACCACCTCGGAACATCCTCCCTTATACGTCACCTGCAGCGCATTCATCATAAGTCAGTGACAAGTTCAAAAACTTTGGGCGACAGCGGAAGCAGTCCACTGACCACTAAATCCCTTCCTCTTGTAACCAAGCTCCCGCAAACCACACCACCAACTCCCTCAGTGTCAATTTCCTCCTTACCCAGGAAAGCCAATTGTCCTGCAGGCCATGTCACTGGCAAGTCTGACGAGTCCTCTCCTGCCTGGGATTCCTCCGATGCATCCTTGAGTGTAACGCCTACTGCTGCTGGCGCTGCTGTTGTTGCTGCTGGGAGTCGATCGGCATCCCAGAGGGGAAGTCGGAAGACCACTTGTACTACTTCCAGTAAGCAATTGACTGTCCAACAGTCCTTTGCGAGGAAGATGAAATATCACAGCAGTCATCCTGCTGCAAAGCGGATAACTGAGGCCTTGGCAGCCTGGGCGGTGAGAAACGTGGTTCCGGTATCCATCGTTACTTCAGAGCCAACTATAGACTTGATTGAGGTACTGTGTCCCCGGTACCAAATACCATCTAGGTTCCATTTCTCTAGGCAGGCGATACCGAAAATGTACACAGACCTCAGAAAAAGAGTCACCAGTGTCCTAAAAAATGCAGTTGTACCCAATGTCCACTTAACCACGGACATGTGGACAAGTGGAGCAGGGCAGACTCAGGACTATATGACTGTGACAGCCCACTGGGTAGATGTATTGCCTCCCGCTGCAAGAACAGCAGCGGCGGCACCAGTAGCAGCATCTCGCAAACGCCAACTCGTTCCTAGGCAGGCTACGCTTTCCACCACTTTTACACCGCTTTCCAGAATACGCACACAGCTGAAAACCTCTTACGGCAACTGAGGAAGATCATCGCAGAATGGCTTACCCCAATTGGACTCTCCTGGGGATTTGTGACATCGGACATCGCCAGGAATATTGTGCGTGCATTACATCTGGGCAAATTCCAGCACGTCCCATGTTTTGCACATACCTTGAATTTGGTGGTGCAGAATTATTTAAAAAACGACAGGGGCGTGCAAGAGATGCTGTCGGTGGCCCGAAGAATTGCGGGCCACTTTCGGCATTCAGGCACCGCGTACAGAAGACTGGAGCACCACCAAACACACCTGATCCTGCCCTGCCATCATCTGAAGCAGGAGGTGGTAACAAGGTGGAATTCAACCCTCTATATGCTTCAGAGGATGGAGGAGCAGCAAAAGGCCATTCAAGCCTATACATCTGGCCACGATATAGGCAAAGGAGGTGGAATGCACCTGTCTCAAGCGCAGTGGAGAATGATTTCAACGTTGTGCAAGGTTCTGCAACCCTTTGAACTTGCCACACGTGAAGTCAGTTCAGACACTGCCAGCCTGAGTCAGGTCATTCCCCTCATCAGGCTATTGCAGAAGAAGCTGGAGACATTGAAGGAGGAGCTAAAACAGAGTGATTCCGCTAGGCATGTGGGACTTGTGGATGGAGCCCTTCATTCGCTTAACCAGGATTCACGGGTGGTCAATCTGTTGAAATCAGAGCACTACATTTTGGCCACCGTGCTCGATCCTAGATTTAAAATCTACGTTGTATCTCTCTTTCCGGCAGACACAAGTCTGCAGGGGTTCAAAGACCTGCTGGTGAGAAAATTGTCAAGTCAAGCGGAACGTGACCCGTCAACAGCTCCTCCTTCACATTCTCCCGCAACTGGGGGTGCGAGGAAAAGGCTAAGAATTCCGAGCCCACCCGCTGGCGGTGATGCAGGGCAGTCTGGAGCGAGTGCTGACATCTGGTCCGGACTAAAGGACCTGCCAACGATTACTGACATGTCGTCTACTGTCACTGCATATGATTCTCTCCCCATTGAAAGAATGGTGGAGGATTATATGAGTGACCGCATCCAAGTAGGCACGTCAGACAGTCCGTACGTATACTGGCAGGAAAAAGAGGCAATTTGGAGGCCCTTGCAGAAACTTATTCTACCTAAGTTGCCCTCCCTCCAGTGTGTACTCCGAAAGAGTGTTTTGTGCTGCCGCTCACCTTGTCAGCAATCGGCGTACGAGGTTACTTCCAGAAAATGTGGAGAAGATGATGTTCATCAAAATGAATTATAATCAATTCCTCCGTGGAGACATTCACCAGCAGCAATTGCCTCCAGAAAGTGCACGGGGACCTGAGATGGTGGATTTCAGTGGGGATGAATTAATAATCTGTGAGAAGGGGGATGTACACAGTGAAAGGGGTGATGAAGCGGAGGATGATGATGAGGTGGACATCTTGCCTCTGTAGAGCCAGTTTGTGCAAGGAGAGATTGATTGCTTCTTTTTTGGTGGGGGTCCAAACCAACCAGTCATTTCAGTCACAGTCGTGTGGCAGACCCTGTCGCTGAAATGATGGGTTCGTTAAAGTGTGCATGTCCTGTTTATACAACATAAGGGTGGGTGGGAGGGCCCACGGACAATTCCATCTTGCACCTCTTTTTTCTTTCATTTTTCTTTGCATCATGTGCTGTTTGGGGACAATTTTTTTGAAGTGCCATCCTGTCTGACACTGCAGTGCCACTCCTAGATGGGCCAGGTGTTTGTGTCGGCCACTTGGGTCGCTTATCTTAGTCACACAGCTACCTCATTGCGCCTCTTTTTTTCTTTGCGTCATGTGCTGTTTGGGGAGTATTTTTTTGAAGGGCCATCCTGCGTGACACTGCAGTGCCACTCCTAGATGGGCCAGGTGTTTGTGTCGGCCACTTGGGTCGCTTAGCTTAGTCACACAGCTACCTCATTGCGCCTCTTTTTTTCTTTGCATCATGTGCTGTTTGGGGACAATTTTTTTGAAGTGCCATCCTGCCTGACACTGCAGTGCCACTCCTAGATGGGCCAGGTGTTTGTGTCGGCCACTTTTGTCGCTTAGCTTAGCCATCCAGCGACCTCGGTGCAAATTTTAGGACTAAAAATAATATTGTGAGGTGTGAGGTGTTCAGAATAGACTGGAAATGAGTGGAAATTATGGTTATTGAGGTTAATAATACTATGGGATCAAAATGACCCCCAAATTCTATGATTTAAGCTGTTTTTTAGGGTTTTTTGAAAAAAAACACCCGAATCCAAAACACACCCGAATCCGACAAAAATTTTTAGGTGAGGTTTTGCCAAAACGCGTCCGAATCCAAAACACGGCCGCGGAACCGAACCCAAAACCAAAACACAAAACCCGAAAAATTTCCGGTGCACATCACTACACACAATATGTGTATTAGTTAGAATATATATAACACTGTAGTTCACTTCTACCTACAGTGTCACACAATAAATGTATGATACACTGTGGTCTGACCGGCAGTGTCACAGAAAAATAATAGTATAGTACACTGGGGTATAGCATAAAAATAAATATATATTATTGTTTTCCAATTTTATTTGTGGCTTTAATTTTTTTTTACACTGGGGTCGCACCCCTAGTTTGACAGAGCACCTCTGCATGGACAACGCAGCACACATGGGGATTGACCACCTACAGTGCCACACATTACGTGTATGATACACTGCGGTCTGACTGGCAGTGTCACAGAAAAATAATAGTATAGTACACTGGGATATAGCACAAAAATAAATTCTATTTGTGGCTTTCATTTTTTTTTTACATTGGGATTACATCCCTAGTATGACAGAGCACACCTGGATGGACAATGCAGACCATTTTTTGAGCTTTCATTTTTTAAATCACTGGGGTCACACCCCTAATTTGACAGAGCACCCCTGGATGAACACAGCAGTCCCTTGTTCATCACAGCATCTCTGTATGTACAACAAAGCACGCCTGGGGATGGACCACCTACAGTGTCACACAATACGTGCATGAGCCATTGCGGTCTGACCAGCAGTGTCACAGAAAAATAATAGTATAGTACACTCGGGTATAGCAAAAAAAATAAAGGGAACACTAAAATAACACATCATAGATCTGAATGAATTAAATATTCTTATTAAATACTTTGTTTTTTACACAGTTGAATGTGCTGACAACAAAATCACACAAAAATGATCAATGGAAATCAAATTTATTAACCCATGGAGGTCTGGATTTGGAGTCACCCTCAAAATTAAAGTGGAAAAACACACTACAGGCTGATCCAACTTTGATGTAATGTCCTTAAAACAAGTCAAAATGAGGCTCAGTAGTGTGTGTGGCCTCCACGTGCCTGTATGACCTCCCTACAACCCACACAAGTGGCTCAGGTTGTGCAGCTCATCCAGGATGGCACATCAGTGAGAGCTGTGGCAAGATGGTTTGCTGTGTCTGTCAGCGTAGTGTCCAGAGCATGGAGGTGCTACCAGGAGACAGGCCAGTACATCAGGAGACGTGGAGGAGGCCGTAGGAGGGCAACAACCCAGCAGCAGGACCGCTACCTCCGCCTTTGTGCAAGGAGGAACAGGAGGAGCACTGCCAGAGCCCTGCAAAATGACCTCCAGCAAGCCACAAATGTGCATGTGTCTACTCAGACGATCAGAAACAGACTCCATGAGGGTGGTATGAGGGCCCGACGTCCACAGGTGGGGGTTGTGCTTACAGCCCAACACCGTGCAGGACGTTTGGCATTTGCCAGAGAACACCAAGATTGGCAAATTCGCCACTGGCACCCTGTCCTCTTCACAGATGAAAGCAGGTTCTCACTGAGCACATGTGACAGACGTGACAGAGTCTGGAGACGCCAAGGAGAACATTCTGCTGCCTGCAACATCCTCCAGCATGACCGGTTCGGCAGTGGGTCAGTAATGGTGTGGGGTGGCATTTCTTTGGGGGGCCACACAGCCCTCCATGTGCTCGCCAGAGGTAGCCTGACTGCCATTAGGTACCGAGATGAGATCCTCAGACCCCTTGTGAGACCATATGCTGGTGCGGGTGGCCCTGGATTCCTCCTAAGGCAAAACAATGCTAGACCTCATGTGGCTGGAGTGTGTCAGCAGTCCCTGCAAGATGAAGGCATTGATGCTATTGACTGGCCCGCCCGTTCCCCAGACCTGAATCCAATTGAGCACATCTGGGACATCATGTCTCGCTCCATCCACCAACGCTACGTTGCACCACAGACTGTCCAGGAGTTGGCGGATGCTTTAGTCCAGGTCTGGGAGGAGATCCCTCAGGAGACCATCCGCCACCTCATCAGGAGCATGCCCAGGCGTTGAAGAGAGGTCATACAGGCACGTGGAGGCCACACACATTACTGAGCCTCATTTTGACTTGTTTTAAGGACATTACATTAAAGTTTGATCAGCCTGTAGTGTGTTTTTCCACTTTAATTTTGAGGGTGACTCCAAATCCAGACCTCCATGGGTTAATACATTTGTTTTCCATTGATCATTTTTGTGTGATTTTGTTGTCAGCACATTCAACTATGTAAAGAACAAAGTATTTAATAAGAATATTTCATTCATTCAGATCTAGGATGTGTTATTTTAGTGTTCCCTTTATTTTTTTGAGCAGTGTGTGTATATATATATATATATATATATATATGACAGAGCACCCCTGGATGGACAACATTATATAGATCACTAGTGAGGCCACATCCTGAGTACTGTGTATGATTATTGGTACCACACTACAAAAGGATATCCTGGAACTAGAAAAGGTTCAGAGACGAGCAACCAAATTGATAAAGGGGATGGAGACTCTAGAATACAAGGAAAGGCTTGCTAGGCTAGGCATGTTTACACTGTAAAAAATTAGATTAAGAGGGGACATGAGTAACATGTACAAATATATAAGGGGTCAATACACAGAGCTAGCGGGGTATTTGTTTTTGGTAAGCTCATCAAAAAGGACACGTGACACCCGCTTAGGTTGGAGGAGAGGAGATTTTGCACAAAGAGGCGGAAAGGTTTCTTCACAGTAAGGACAATACATATATGGAATACTCTGCCTAAAAGAGTAGTGATGGCCGACTCGTCACTACTTTTAAAAATGGGCTTGATAAATTCCTAATGGATAAAGATATACAGGGTTATGGTGGGTAAATCATGTACTCTAGTAATAAAAAAACAGAGTTTTTTAATTTACAGTAGCTGTGTAGGAGACCAGTAACAGGTTGAACTCGATGGACAAATTGTCTTTTTTCAACCTCAGAAACTATGTTACTATGTTACCCCTGTATGGACACAGCATGGAGAGCACCCCTGAAGGACAGAACATCCCCAGCCCCTTGATGGATAACACTGCAGCACCCCTGAATGGACAACACTGCAGCTCCCCTGAAATGACGAACACAGCACAGACACATCTGCACTATACCAGCTCCACAACCGGAGTGAAATGGGGAAAGCAGTTAGTTTCCCGGCTATCAGGATACCGGCAGTCAGGATACGAATGCGTGAACCCTGAAAGCCAAGGGAATCCTCGAGGTTGGAATCCCGATCGGGGCCCGGAATCCCCACTTGGAGGGTGGTCCACGCCACATTTCCCCTGAGAGGGAATAAATTAATGTGTCCAGTGAAGTTCGCCACCTGGCCTAAAGTGTGGCGAGCGCAGCGAGCCTGCGAGGTGACACGCTGCGCTCACCATCGGGATCCCGACTGTCATGATTCCGGTGCCAGTCTTATGACCGTCGAGATCCCTTACTGAATCCTGAAATGGCACAGATCCCCGGGATCCAAAACCCATGAGAATCCGACAGCGGAAGGATGACGTTTTGCCTCATTTTGGGATCCGAGTCAGGCGGGAAAACTCAAGCTGGACTAGGATCCTGGCTCGGATCACAAAGTTCAGGTGGGTCTGGTTCTCTGACTCATCTCTAATTGTGCCAACCGAAAGTCTCTGATAGAGAACCGGAAGTCCGTGTTATGGATGGCAGCAGTATATTAGTTAGTGCCAATCAGAAATAGTTTTTACCGCACTTTACAGAGATAAAGCAGCATATTTATCAGAAAACACACCCAGAAAATGGGTGTTCCTGCAAATACTATGTATCACCTGACATAGGTACACAATACTACAGCAGATATCCCAGAAATATGCTCCAGTCCCCCATTTTTTTTTTAGCTCAAAAGCTGCCCCTATAGAAATGCTGAATTTACCAAGCTAAGAATGCAATGCACTCCTGAGATTGGCCCAGTTCTGCAGATGGTGTAAACAATTGAGGTCTATGGGCTACAGATAGCAACAGTTTCTGTGAGAGGTACAGTATCTGTAAAGATGCGCAGTAGCAAGACCGGGACCTGAACCTGAAAGTAAAGTGATCACATATTGCAGGGTTTGACTATCAGAGCTCCTGTCCCTGTATGCAATTATTGATACATCCCTGTAATACTTAATTTCTTACTACCGTAATAAGTCCCAGTGGAGCTTACAATTTATATTCCCTCCAACATGTACACACCCATATACAGCACATAAAGACACACACACACACACACACACACACACACACACACACACACACACACACACACACACACACACACACACACACACAGGGTTGGACTGGCCCATAGGGGTACAGGGAAAACCACCGGTGGGCCCTACTGACTGGTGCCCCACCCCCTCCTCTAGGGATCAGGGGGGTAATTCCGACCTGATCGTAGCTGTGCTAAATTTAGCACAGCTACGATCACTTACACTGGCATGCGGGGGGATGACCAGCACAGGGCTAGTCCGCCCCGCATGTCTGGCCGGCCCCCCTTCACATGTACAAAAGCACATCGGCGATGCTTTTGTACTTGAAGAGTAACTCCCAGCCAGCACAGCTCCTGCGGCTGGCCGGGAGTTACTTGTCGCTGCCTGGGTCGCAGTGATGTCACACGCAGCCACTGCGGCATGCCCCCGCATGGTACGCCCATGCCTGCATTGGCCGGACCGCGCCCACAAAACAGCGGCCAAACGCCGCCGTGCCGCCCCCTCTCACTCAGTGACCGCCTCTCCTGTCAATCAGGCAATGACAGTTGTCGGCTATCAGCCATGCGCCGGCACACTGGCGCTGGCACATGCGTAGTTCTGACCTGATCGCTGCGATGAACTGCAGCGAGCGATCAGGTCAGAATGACCCCCTAGGATCTAGACTGTGTTGTTACTAAACTAGTACATTATCTTGCATGCACTACAGTATTTACTGTATATATTTATCTAGGGGACCAACACTTGTAAAATGGTTAGGCAAACCAATGTGGTGGCTGGGCGCACCCCCTCTAGAGACTGGCCACACCCCTAAACATGGGCCTTTACCACTGCATTCCCCCGGTGGGCCCTACATGCCCCAGTCCAACACTGCACACACATGATGACCAGAGCACCAAGAGGAATTCCAAGTGTAGCGTCCAGCGCTTATGACAGGCAGCAGATGTGAAATTGGACACCGGCCATTTTGTGTTTAGAGACTACATCTCCCAGACAGCCTTGGGTTTCAGAGGATACACAGAGAGACACGCAGAGGCTGTCGGGGGTGGAGAAACAGGGCATGGAGAGGGGGGAGTAGAGAATGGAATGCTTTTGTCCAGAGGAGTGGAAGAGCAGATGGGCCAGGAGGGAGAAGTAACCATGTCTTGGATATAGCTAGGATGCAGCTGACAATGACTGGAGAATACTGGGGAAGAAGTCAACGTGACTGTACAGAAAGAGCCCTACTGAGAGGGAGAATCCCAGTCTGATGAAGTTAAGTGGCCTGCAGAGGATAATGCATTTCAAACCTTCCTTTTTAACCCCTGGAGAGGACAGGTTGCAGAGGGACACACTTTGGAGGAATTTGAGATAAGTAAGAGTTTACAGTGTTATGTTTCTTGGTAAAGACTTACAAATATTAGCTAACAAAGTGTGTGATTTCACCAAGAATCAGTTTGTGGAACTACAAGTACCAGCGTTGCTGAAAGTGCCAATTGAAACCTTTTAAAGTACAGTTTCCTTCAAGCCATAGCATGCAGAAGATAATGAACTCCGAAATAACAGTGCACTATAGTGGGGGATGTATTGTCTAATTCCTTGTGATACTGCTGTTTAAGTTGTCATTACCCAGTCAGTGTTTGCAAAGGCCAGGGTGTTATTTGTAGACAAAAGGAAAGTTCAGGAAGGGACAGACAGGAGAAAGCAGATTCATGTGTTATGTTGATTTTTTATTATTACTGCATTATACACCCTTTAGATATGTGTGTGCATTACTGACCAATATGTTTCTATGCCTATTTAGTATATGTCCTCTTTTATTGATCGTACTATAGTACCTTGTATATCAATGCAAAAAAAAGCAATTGCTATTCCAGACCCTTTAATAAATGTGCCAGGGTGGCTTTTGCAACATATCCGTGTGATATATTCCTGTAGTGGGGGGCGGTCTAAGCACGTGGTGGGCAGGGGGTTTCCCGAATCTCCCTCTGGTGTTCCTGAAATTGAACACTTTCCAGAAGAGCACATCACGTCAAGATTCGGGTGGAGGCACTAATACCAAGAGAAGTACAAGGTGAGAAGCATTGCAAAGCGGGAAGAGTTTAAATACACACCATTACCTAGAAAACCCAGGTAAAGGGGTGTTACACAAGTAAACATGGGGAGAGCACCCAAAGTCCATATATAGTGCTATAAGGCAGCAATGCTAATATCTCAGGGCCTAATTCAGAGATGTATGCAAACCCAATGGTTTACAGACATCTCCAATAGTGTGAGATCTGCACATGTGCCGTGGACACTGCAGCCTGACTGACAGGCTGAAGCCGTTTGGGGGCGTCAACATACAGCATTACAGAAAATGGAGATGTTTTTGCCCTGTTTTCTGGGTGTACTAAAACTAGAGATGAGCGGGTTCGGTTCCTTGAGAACCGAAGCCCCCCACCCGAACTTCATGCTCCGAGCCGGTATCCGAACCCGGCTCGGGACTTCCCGCCAGACTTAGAAACTAGAACTAGGCAAAACGTCATCATTCCACTGTCGGATTCTCACAAGTTTTGGAGTCCACATAAACAGCAGCGTATCCCTGCCATTTTCACTCCAGACTTGGAGAGTGAGGGAGACAGACCTGTCTAACTCTATGGGTGGTGGCGTCGGGTGGGGTTAGTGTGTGCTCTGAAGGGGTGCTTTTCTAGTCACTGTGGTGTATCTGTGCTGTTTTAGGGGTGCTGTCCTGGTTGTCACTGGTGTTTCATGTGCTGTTACGGCAGGGTGCTGCAGCTGTACATGGGTGTTGCTCTCACTGTGTTGTACAGGGTGCAGGGGCACTGCCCTCCTGTATGCTGTAAAATATAGGGGTGCTGCTGATAAAAAAAAACATTACACTGGCCCTGTATGTTGTAAAAATTCAGGGGTGCAGTTGTTAAAAGTACACTGCTCCTGTATGCTGTAAAATATAGGGGTGCTGCTGTTAAAATAACATTACACTGGTCCTGTATGCTGTAAAACTTCAGGAGTGCAGCAAAATCAATATATACTGACCCTGCCTTGTATGCTGTAAAAATTCAGGGGTTCAGTGAAAATAAATGTACACTGGCCCTGTCTTGTATGCTGTAAACATTCAGGGGTTCAGTGAAAATAAATGTACACTGGCCCTGTGTTGTATGCGGTCATAATTCTAGGGTGCAGTGAAAATCAATGTACCCTGGTCCTGTCTTGTATGCTGTAAAAATTCAGGGTTGCAGTGAAAATAAATGTACACTGGTCCTGTCTTGTATGCTGTAATAAGTCTAGGGTGTAGTGAAAATCAATCTACACTGGCCCTTTCTTGTATGCTGTAAAAATTCAGGGGTGCAGGTAAAATAAATGTACACTGGCCCTGTATGCTGTAAAAATATAGGGGTGCAGTGAAAATAAATGTACACTGGCCTTGTCTTGTATGCTGCAAAATTACAGGGGTGATGTGAAAACACAGTGGTCTGGCACTGTCCGCGGTTGCAATGTCTAGGCCTGACCTTCCCAACACTGTATGGGAAGAGGAGGCTCCTACCACCATTTGCACACCCGCTGCAAGTTCTGGGAGGAGCACTGCCAGTCCAGTTTCTGATATTGAGATTGATGATGTCACTGTAGAAGTACACCAGGATATGGGTGTAGCTGGGCTGCGGAGGAAGTTGACAATAAGGATTCTGATGGTGATGTGGTTTGTTTGAATAAGGCAGCAGTGTAGACAGTTGTTGGCCATGGGATGAAAAAGCCCATTGTCATGCCTGGGCAAAATACCAAAAAGCCACCTCTTCGGTGTGGAATTATTTCTCCACAAATCTGGACAACAGGTGTCAAGCCATCTATTGCCTTTGTCAATCCATAATAAGTAGGGGTAAGGATGTTAACCACCTAGGAACACCCTCCCTTATACATCACCTGCAGCGCATCCATCATAAGTCATTGTCAAGTTCACAAACTTTGGGTAATAGCATAAGCAGTCCACTGACACCTAAATGATGTGGGTTTGTTTGAATATTAGAGGATGAGGATGTAAACACTGAAGAGGGGGTGGGGGTGGGGTGGGGGTAATCTGAGGATGAGGACATCTTGCCACTGTAGAGCCAGTTTGTGCAAGGAGAGATTAATTGCTTTTTTTTGGTGGGGGCCCGAACAAACCAATAATTTCAGCCACAGTCATGTGGCAGACCCTGTCACTGAAATGATTGGTTTGTTAAAGTGTGCATGTCCTGTTTATACAATATAAGGGTGGGTGGGAGGGCCCAAGGACAATTCCATCTTGCATGTCTTTTCTTTGCCACATCATTCCAGGGGTGCTGCCCTATATGAGGTGCTGCCCCTCTGCCCTATCAGTCCAGGGGTGCTGCTCCACTGACGTTTAAGTCCAGGGAAGCTGTTGTCTGTTTGCTGTGCTGTGTAATTCTCCAGGGGTGCTGCCTAAACTGTATAAATCCAGGGGTGCTGCTGTACTTGAAACTAGTTTTAAATGAAAGCCTAGATCAGATATGACACAAGCTTCAACATCACAAACAGATTTGTGAAAACTAGCCGCAAAGGTGGAAATGAAAATTGCCGAAGTGTTTTTAAATAAAGTGGGGAGAGACCACATTTGTGGCCAAAGTCAGTGTGAAGAGACTGAATCCCAATCCAGCGCAAATGCTGGAGAGGTAAAAGTGAGATTTCTGCCGGAGCATTAGAGAGAGGTTCTTCTCAATTATTTCATGTTAGGGACTCACTCAAATGAATGGCTCCAATTAGTCAGCCTTAATTTTAATTTATTATTGATGTTCCACATTTTGGGATTATTTATTTAGAAGATGTGCATTTGTTGTACAGGGATCTTAATTTCCTAAAAGGCTGCGTAGGGTTATCGCAAGACCTCATGGTGTTAGAAGAATAGAGTTTCAGTGATCTTGCATTGCATCAGCTTTCCATTGCACTGCAGCACTAGATGGGCCAGGACCTCCTGTGAGGCACAAACAGTAACTGAATAAGGCCCAATATGGAGTCTCATGGTGGCTTACAGACATGAAGATGCCTGGCTTGCCAGGCTGAGGCATGCTGTGGGCACAGAGGTTAGCATTGCTTCCTCCCACAGTCCTACTTATAGTATGAACTAAGTTTCAACTGTAGAGTGGTATGCTCTACTAGGGCAGGGGATCAATAACAAAAAAAATTACTGGACAGTCATGCTTAGTACTTTGTCAAACCCACCTGAACTCAACCATCTGGGGCTGCTGTGGGGGCTAAGGAGGAGCTGCTAAAACATCTAAGGGGCTGCTTTATTTAAAAATAAAATATTAATAAAATAAAAAAGAGCGTCAGTGGGTGTGATCCCACAGACAAAAGGTGGGCGCTGATTACTAAAACTGGTTTAAGGAATATAATTAATTAATTAAATAGGTGTTATACCTATGGTATGAAAATTACCCTATTAGCTGCCCACAATGGTGGACCTGGGTATCCACCTAACTATGCGAAGAAGAAAAAATGGTGATAATGTGGGCGCTCAAGGGAATTTTAAATACAACAGCTGCTGGTTTTGTAAAAAATCAATATCATTTATTGGTACAAATAAAAATTATCTAAAAAGAGCAAATCAACATATATTGTTCGGTTGCCCTTAATGGCAACTGATAACAAATTAATAAAACATGTTACAACAATAATAAGGTAGTTTAAAAGATATTATTAGTGAACACTGTGTCCTGGGTCCCGGGACTTTAAGTAATGTTAGTGCACTATCCCAGATTTCAATTGTTAGTTCTCTTGCATGCCATTAGGCCTCAATGAAAACATCGAGCTGAACAACATCTAGCACATCCTCCATATAAAAGTATCTCCTTTTTCCAAATATGTCTATTTAATCATTCTGGGTAGCTTCTTTTTGTGCTCGTCTCCTACATACCTCCTCTCCTCGCTTATTCGAACATAAATAACATATTGCCCCCTCCCCCCTTCCATTAATCCGGTGGTTTTGGGTCAGGATAAGGGGTAGTTACAATTACTACACTTCTAAGACGAATTTTCCATTTCATCATAAATATCATAGTGCCTGTGGTACTGTCCATGTTTGGTTCGTTACCAACATTGAAATGGTTAACGGTTAGAATTACCCAACTAAGTTGAGACATACAATCCATATTTATGATGTATATAATATAAGGACAGAGCCACCAGGTGTGGTTCCCTCCCTTTCCCCCTCATTGCGCTCCACTCCTCTCTCTTCTTTTCATGTCTAAGAAATTTATTGTTTGAATCATTGGTTCATGATTTAATAATTTTTCATAATTTATTATTTTTATAATATATTTGATTTTGAATTTTAATTTTAATTCTATTTTTTATGTATATTATATTTAGTATGACTCATAATTATTATTAGTCTATATATTTTTCTTTTACATTTTTCTTTTATAAATTTATATTTTTATTGAATTATAAATCAAACGGCGATCTTGTATAAATTCATAAAAACCTAATTATAGAAATCTAGATCTTTGCACTTAATAAGGATTATTGTCTCTGTCCTCATTCTTTCATTATACTGTTTGTATGAATTTGTATATATATTCCATTAGCATCTCAGTGTGGTATAACAAGTATTTATTGAACATGTTCACATAATGTTGTGTCCTAAAACGTCTTTTATTGTTTATTTAAATGTAATAGTCAATACAAATAAGGTCCAGCTTTCGCTGACACACTGCTGGTTTCTGTTTTAAAAAAATTAAACCACATAGAAAGGGTTAAAAATAATCCTCCTGTTTTGGTAACCAATAAGGATGGAAAAGTGGGTATAAAAAGAGATCGGAATCACCTCCAAGCAATACCTCTGAAGAAACCGCCCATTGTGGAGGCGGAGAAACGCGTCAGGTGACTTGCAGAACTGTGGAACGCAGGTGGACCGCAAACCGGAAGCCGGAAGCACCGTAACCGGAAGTCGCGAACCGCGGCATCGTAGCGTCCCCTGCTACCCAGGATCTCCACACACGGCTCTCTGTCTCCGCTCCAGACGTAGCCGAACACAAGCCTGCAGGACACTGTGCCATACACATCAGGCACGGCCCCAAGAGAAACCGCCGCAGTGCGGCCAGTCGCACGGAGTGAGACAGTTGCAGGACTGGCATACCACCAATTCAGCCACACCAATTGGTGAAGTATAAACAGGCATTGTAGCCTTTATCTTCTTTTATCCCGCAAAGTGCATTTGAGCCAGTAACAGCACTCAATTCCTATTAACTACTAACAGTTATATGCATGCATGCAAGAGAACTAACAATTGAAATCTGGGATAGTGCACTAACATTACTTAAAGTCCCGGGACCCAGGACACAGTGTTCACTAATAATATCTTTTAAACTACCTTATTATTGTTGTAACATGTTTTATTAATTTGTTATCAGTTGCCATTAAGGGCAACCGAACAATATATGTTGATTTGCTCTTTTTAGATAATTTTTATTTGTACCAATAAATGATATTGATTTTTTACAAAACCAGCAGCTGTTGTATTTAAAATTCCCTTGAGCGCCCACATTATCACCATTTATTAATAAAATAAACAAGACACACAGGTATGATCACATGCGTGTAACTGGGACACACAGTTATGCTCACATGCGTGTAACAGGGAGCTGTAAAAAACAAAAATAAGGCATCTGCAACAAAATATATACATATAAATGCAATAAAAAATGGAAAAAAAAGAAACCCATGAGATTTTCACAAAATAAGTGTCCAGACTCCATGGAGGAGAAAATATCCAATCCCTATTCTGTGGTATACATCAGTTTATTTGCATCCCAGCATTAAATCCGAGATTATCTTAATCCCTGAAAATGGAGAAGGGGGTACAATTTTGGAGGCTTTGGCCCCTAGTTTTTCTGTTTGTCAAGTAATGTGGTAATTATATATTTGCTTGGTTGTAGTCTTTCTGTTCCACACCAATATAGGAGTGAAGGTGAAAGCCTGTGTGATGTTCCTGATTGCCCATTGCCTCTCTAATTTTTAATCACCTTCTTGACACTGTCTTCTTCCTCTTACCTCTTCACATAATGTGAAAAGTCATCAAATATGGAGGTGGTATGTTTGTAGCTAGCCTATGACTCTGAGAACTTGGCGAGTTTTTTCCTTGGGGGCCACCTGTCGCTGAAATTATGGGTTTATTAAACTGTGCATGTCCTGTTTAAACAACATAAGGGTGGGTGGGAGGGCCGAAGACAATTCCATCTTGCACCTCTTTTTTTTCTTTGCATTATGTGCTCTTTGGGGCCTAATTTTTAAAACTGCCATCCTGTCTGACACTGCAGTGCCACTCCTAGATGGGCCAGGTGTTTGTGACGCCCACTTGTGTCGCTTAGCTTAGTCATCCAGCTACCTCGTTGCACCTCTTTTTTTTCTTTGCATGATGTGCTCTTTGGGGCCTATTTTTTTAAAACTGCCATCCTGTCTGCCACTGCAGTGCCACTCCTAGATGGGACAGGTGTTTGTGACGCCCACTTGTGTCGCTTAGCTTAGTCATCCAGCTACCTTGGTGTAAACTTTTGGCCTAAAAACAATATTGTGAGGTGTGAGGTGTTCAGAATAGACTGTAAATGAGTGGAAATGTATGTGTTTGAGGTTAATAATAACGTAGTGTCAAAAAATTACCCTAAAATTCTGTGATTTTAGCTGTTTTTATGTTTTAAAAAAAATCATCCAGATCCAAAACCAAAACCAGAAAGGGTGGTTTTGGAAAAAACAATCCAGATCCAAAACAAGAGTAGGGATCCAGATCCAAAACCAAAACACAAAGCCCGAAAAGTGTTAGCCGCACATCTCTGTCACAAATAATAGAGTAGTACACAAGCGCTACTAATCCTAAAAACTCTTTAAAAATTTCCTTCAATTTCTGAAAGATGATCCTCTATATCAGATGTTCAATATTCTCCAGGGGGTTCGCACCTCCAAACTGCCCTCCTCTCAAGTGTTGGTACACACATAAAGGTATCTTTCCAACTATTTCCGATACTCTCCTTCTTCCTCTATGGTCCCTATATCTCTCCTTAGAGATGCTCACCTCATATACGAGCCCTATATGCTCTAAAAGGTTTCTTTTAGATCTTCATACACCACACCATATCCACCGTAATCTGAAGGCACCCTCTCCCTTATTAAGACGCTCACCTTAGGGCATGGTCCTATGTTCCTTGAAGGGTTTCTTTCACTGCCACCTTCACTGGATAGATGATAGAGGTAATCTTATCTCCAGTCCCGGACGTACAATTTTCATAGACACAGGTAGGTATCACACGTCCAAATTACAAGTTCAAGGTTTAATTTCCCAAAAATTCCACACACAGTTAAAAAGAAAAACATAAAAACACACCCCACAAAAAAGGCCGTCTGGGTTTGTCCCTCTATACTCCCCTAGGAAACCGATGGGGACAATTCTTCCCCCAAAAACGCTTTTGGCTCTTAAAGCCTCGGTCCTGGATAGGGAAGATCAAAAATGGAAGACAAACCTTTTGACCGGGGTTAAAAAAGATCAGTACCAACGCGTTTCGGATAAAAATCCTTCCTCAGGGCATATTGCAGGACCTACCCAGTCGGCCTTTTAAACCCAACTGAGCCTCCCTCCCATTTTCTAAACCAATCAGACAATGGTAATATCGATATATATTAAAAACATGATCATAGTACTTCATTTTTAAATCCATACTTTCCTAAAGATAAATGTATAATTCCTTCCATTTCATGTGCAAAACCAATGTAAAATACAGAAATAAAATCCATTTTAACATTAATTGGTAATATATAATCCCCGTCCTGGAGTCCTTAATAAACAAGTTCTCAATTAATTTCATATGGGTAAGTCCCCTCCAGTCCGGATTCAAAGATCCACATAATCCCAGTGTTTTCCCGATATCATTACGGGCAGTCACTTCCAGTTCCGGCTTGACGGAAGTTCCATGCGTCTCCATAGGATTACATTCCCCGGCTGGTCCTCCATTAACAGTGACGTCCTTCCTGTGAGTTACCGTGGAAACCCGTATTGTTGGACCACTCTTCCCCGCACTCGTGCGTCACCGAGTCAGCGTGAAGAAACCATGGAAATGGCTACGCCACGTCGGCTTCTTTCCGCAATGGCGTGTTTCCTGCTTGGTGAACCGCAACAAGGAAGTCCTATGGAACGCATAGGCCACTCCCCACGTATACCACATATTCATAGTTGCAGCGGTGACAGCATATATATACTCCCAATGAAGCACAAAACAAACATAAAGAAAATATATTAGATGATGAGTAAAACAATTACATCACACATATCCACATCTCACTTGTATATTTTTAACATCAATTATTGTCCGGAACCCCCATTCCTATCATTAACTGTCCATACTTCTATTTTTGACCTTACATGATAGAACACAACAAAGGTGTTCCACAATTATAGGAACCACTTCATTTCAAATTCCACATTCAACCCTTTCGGGACCAAAGTCTTCAACTCATAAATGGTCCTCATCTCTATTTTTGCCAACTGTGTTTTCCCATCGTTGGTTCTCCAATTCGGGGTAACCAGTTTAATTCCACAAAAACTAATTAGGTGACTAATATTGCAGTCATGGACCCTATTAAAATGCAATGATACATTATGGGATTCCAATCCTTTTCTGGTGTTACGGGCATGCTCAGCCATTCTCGTCTTCAGCATCCGGGTAGTTCTACCCACATACTGGGACCCACAAGAACATTCCAGGAGATATACAACGTTCTTAGAGTTGCATGTTATAAAATCCTTAATACTGTAGGACTTCTGAGTCTGTGTGGACTTAGATTGAATAATTTTGCTTTCTTTATTCTTGCACATCTTGCACATCATGCATAGGCCGCATCTAAAGAAACCTTTTGATCTATTCCTGGTGAGCATTTTAGGGGCCATGACCACACTGCTCACTATACTTTCCTTTACATTTTTAGCTCTTCTATAGGTAAATTTTGGAACCCTAGAGACCACTTCCTTGAGGCATGGGTCCTTTCCCAAAATGGACCAATGTTTTTTTATAATCTGTTCAACCTGTTTGTATTGGCTGTTATATGTAGCAATGAACAACACCTCATCTGTCCTTGCCTTGTCCCTAACAGGGATTTTGGTTAACATATCCATACGATTATATTCCCCAGTTATCTTCATGGTGGATCTAACATTCTCCTGATCATATCCCTTCATTCTAAACTGTTCCTGTAAGGTCTGTGCCTGCTCCCAGTACACATCAATGTCAGAACAGTTTCTCCTAATCCATTGAAACTGGCTGGTCGGAATACTTTTCAGCCAGTTTAAGTGGTGGTTGCTACTGTAATCTATATAAGAATTCGGTAGGTTTAACATGATTGCTTGTTTTAATTGCATCATTTTCTACATAAATACGAAGGTCCAGGAAATCAACCTCCAAATCGCTGATATTAAATGTCAAATTAATACCATACTGATTAGTATTTAGCTGTCCACAAAAGGAATCCAAAGACTGGTGATCCCCCCTCCATATAAACAAAATGTTGTCGATATAATGACTCCATGACACCAGACTGGCACCAAACTCGTGGCCATTCCACACTTGCTGCTCCTCCCAATGCGCCATGAAAAGATTAGCATAGCTTGGTGCCAGTCTGGTGCCCATGGCGGTGCCCGTTAGCTGCAGATAAAATGAGTTATCAAACCAGAAAAAGTTATTCCCCAAGATCAGGGATGTACCCTCTATAACAAAATTATTCCTATCTATAGGTGTTCCCTCTTTGTCCAAAAAATACTCCAATGCCTCTAAACCCAATTGATGTTTAATAACTGTATATAGGGACGTAACGTCTGCAGTGACAAGTAAAAATCCTGGTTTCCAATCTACCTTCATAAGCTGAATAATGGTGGCTATTGTGTCTTTTAAGTAGGAACGTGTAGTCCTAACAATTGGCTGCAAAATATGGTCAATGTAACATGAAAGGTTAGATAGGCTGGAATTAGTCCCTGCTACAATGGGGCGGCCAGGTGGTGCCTCCTTATTTTTATGTATCTTGGGCAGGACATACAGAACCGGTATGGATGGGTTCTCAATGACCATATATTTATACTCCTCCTCTGTAATAGTGCCCTGTGCAAGATACAATCCCAAGAAGACCTCAAATTTTTTATCTACATTGTCGCTAGGATTTCCCCTTAATTTCTGATACGTGGAGACATCCATAAGCTGCCTCATGACTTCCTTATTATAGTCAACCAAACTCATAATTACGATGCTACCCCCCTTGTCGGTGGGTTTAATTACGATCTCTTTGTTATTCCTCAGACTGGTGATCGCTTTTTTTTACTCCTTAGTTAAATTGATCTTCCTATTGGGTTTAAAGGTGACACTATCTAAGTCAGCCTTTACGGCTTTCTCAAACGACTCAATGAAACTCCCTTTTTTGTGTCTGGGATAAAACGTGGATTTTCTTTTGAACTTTGATTTAGTGCTTGTACCTATGCAAACGAGAAAAACTTTTGAAATCTCCACAGCGCTGTCACTCCAAATAAAGTCTCACTTCTTATTCCTTTTATATATGTTAATTAATTAAAACTTGCACCAAAATTCTTCAGTCAGATCCATAAAAATCCCAAGGAAACTTGATAAAAATCACCAACTTTTATTTAAAACACACACTATTGTCTGAACACGGAGCAAAATCCAGACACATTTGACAGGTAGTGCAGTGCAGCTATACGGAGAGATGTTCTGCTCACCGGACCTCCCAGACGGTAAGGATTTTTCTATATAGCGGTACCCACTCTATCGGGACTTTAGCTACCCGATGATATCCAAAATATGGGTTTCTCTCACCCGCTTTTTGGTCCGTCACTCACGAGACGCCCGGTGCTCCCGTAGCCGCTAGCCGCTACACCTCCCGCTTCCTCCGTGTCCGCTCCCGGCTTCTCCTTCCTTTCACAGTGACCAAATCCACCTGCCAACGTGTTTCCACCCAATCAGGGTCTTTGTAGACAACCCTCGACAAAGACCCTGATTGGGTGGAAACACGTTGGCAGGTGGATTTGGTCACTGTGAAAGGAAGGAGAAGCCGGGAGCGGACACGGAGGAAGCGGGAGGTGTAGCGGCTAGCGGCTACGGGAGCACCGGGCATCTCGTGAGTGACGGACCAAAAAGCGGATGAGAGAAACCCATATCTTGGATATCATCGGGTAGCTAAAGTCCCGATAGAGTGGGTACCGCTATATAGAAAAATCCTTACCGTCTGGGAGGTCCGGTGAGCAGAACATCTCTCCGTATAGCTGCACTGCACTACCTGTCAAATGTGTCTGGATTTTGCTCCGTGTTCAGACAATAGTGTGTGTTTTAAATAAAAGTTGGTGATTTTTATCAAGTTTCCTTGGGATTTTTATGGATCTGACTGAAGAATTTTGGTGCAAGTTTTAATTAATTAACATATATAAAAGGAATAAGAAGTGAGACTTTATTTGGAGTGACAGCGCTGTGGAGATTTCAAAAGTTTTTCTCGTTTGCATATGTTCTACAGCTGATGGGCTGATCAGCATTTTGAAATTACAGCTGCAGTACACTGGGAGCGCTTGAGAAGGGATCTTTGCTTTGTTTGTGTTGTATAGTGCTTGTACCTGTCACGATATTCCCATCAGGCATGTCGCTGAAAAATCTTTTTAAGGTGAGTTTTCGAACAAATTTTTCAACGTCCACCAGGACTTCAAACTTGTCACACCTATTTGTTGGGGAAAATTTCAGACCTTTTTCAAGAACTGATTTCTCATGCATAGTCAATTCACATTGGCTCAGATTGTAAACTTTTGCGATCCCATATCTGCTTCCTTGGGGTCACTTGGTTCTACATTAGCTGTGATCTGACTATTCAAAACATTATCACATCTTTGCCCCTTCCTTCTTCTCTTATTAAGATGCATCTTAATCCCCCCTTTGTTCCCTCGTTTCCTTGTGATTATCTTCTTCTTGGTGGTCTGTACACACCCCTCTCTAAAAAAGAGCTTGAGGGACGGGAGTTAGGTGAACTCGGAATTTCTTCAAAACTTCTTTCACCCCTAATTCCTATACTGCGGTTATCGTACCCTCCCCTATGTTCTGTAGTGACATTAGCTCCCATTTGTCTTCTGTTGTAGTAGTTACCCTTTCCTTCCTTCCCATAGTGACTATCATTCCTTTCCTTCCTTCCTCCCTTTTCTTCATCCTTCCTATTCCTTAAGTCTTTTGATATATTTCTATATTCACTCTGATAACGGGTTTCCTCATGATATATATGTGGGGATCGCATTTCCTCCTCTCTCCTTTTCCTATAACACATCTCTAACAGAAACCGGTGGCTGCATCCTTGAACGCAGCTTCCCTGGCTTCAACAGTGTGAATTTGTCAGCCATCCTTAGTAACCTGAGGGATACTCAGATGACCGATGTTCACGCATGGTGATCCAGTGCAGTGTCCTCAGATGTAACAGTAGATCACAAAAGCTCGGCAGGAGGCACCTATTTAAACAAGACGACTCCTGCTGCATACATTTATTAAGGCTCAGACGCTGTGTACAAAGCTGCAGTGACTGTGGGCCTAATTCAGGGTTGATCGCAAAAGCAAAATCTTTCTCTAATGGGCAAAACCATATGCACTGCGGGGGGGGGCAGATATAACATGTGCAGAGAGAGATAAGGTGTGTACACATGGGCCCTCATTCCGAGTTGTTCGCTCGCTAGCTGCTTTTAGCAGCAGTGCAAACGCTAGGCCGCCGTACTCTGGGAGTTTATCTTAACTTAGCAGAAGTGCGAACGAAAGGATCGCAGCATTGCTACAAAAAAAGATTGTGCAGTTTCAGAGTAGCTCGAGACTTACTCCTAGCTAGCGATTACTTTAGTCTGTTTAGTTCCTGTTTTGACGTCACAAACACGCCCTGCGTTCGGCCAGCCACTCCTACGTTGTTATCGGGCACGCCTGCATTTTTACACACACTCCCCGAAAACGGTCAGTTACCACCCAGAAACACCCACTTCCTGTCAATCACTGAACTATCATCAGTGCGACTGAAAAGCGTTGCTAGAGCTTGTGTAAAATTACATTGGCTTTTGTGAAAGTACGTTGCGCGTGCGCTCTGCACGCCATACGCATGCACAGAAATGCCGATTTTTAGCCTGATCACTGCACTGCGAACAACGGCAGCTAGCGATCAACTCGGAATGACCCCCATGGTGCGATTTTTATGTAGTTAAAATTGCAAGGAAAGTTAGTGCAGATCGCAAGCTGAAAGTCACCTTACGATACCGATGCGCGGTCCCGCAATGTAGGTATCGCATGCCTAGATAGACTGAGCAGGCAAGTCATCTTTGACTATCTAGTATAAAAGTCTAGTCAAAATTGACACTTAGACAAAAACACACATAGCCAATATCGCAAGCACAGTCATCTAGGCTTGTGATACCGACCACAGTCTATATTGCATAGTGAGACTCTGGCATAGCCGAAATCTCACCGTGTGTACACACCTTTACATTTGGGTGTGGTGTGTTCAAATTGAAATCTAAATTGCAGTGTAAAAATATAGCAGCCAGTATTTACTCTGCACAGAAACAATATAACCCACCCAAATCTAACTCTCTCTGCACATGTTATATCTGCCCCCCCCCCCTTGCAGTGCACATGGTTTTGCCCATTAGAGAAAGATTTTGCTTTTGCGATCAACCCTGAATTAGGCCATGTGTGATCTCCATACATCTCTGAATCAGTCCCTCAGCCGCCATATTTGCTATGCAACCACTCATTCGCTTTGATCCAAAAAATTAAGGAACTGTACCTAAAATATATACGTCATATAGGTCCCAAGTTCTAAGCCTTTCAGAACTTACTCTTTGGAACCTTGCTGACTTGCCATGGTCCAAAAGGCTTCCATTCTAGCCATCTTCAAAAACCTCTCTATCAATTCTGTTTCTTACTAGAGATGAGTGGGTTCGGTTCTCAGACCCCCCCGAACTTCACTACCCGAGCCCGGATCCGAGTCAGGCTCGGGTTTTCCTGCCTGACTCGGAAACCAGAATGAGGCAAAACTTCATCATCCCGTTGTTGGATTTTCACTGGATTTGGATTCCATATAAGGAGCCGCGCGTCCCCGCCATTTTCACTCCAGCATTGAAGAGTTAGAGAGAGGACGTGTCTCCGTCCTCAGTGTCCACAGTGGTAGTGTCTTGTGCTGCATCTCTCCAGTCACAGTGGTTGTGTCCTCTCCTGCCATATGTCCAGTGCTGCTGTATAAGTCCAGTCCAGTGGTGTTGTGTTGTGCTGCATCAGTCCAGTGGTGGTGTCTTGTGCTACATCAGTCCAGTCACAGTGGTTGTGTTCTCTGCTGCCATATGTCCAGTGCTGCTGTATAAGTCCAGTCCAGTGGTGCTGTGTTGTGCTGCATCAGTCCAGTGGTGGTGTCTTGTGCTGCATCAGTACAGTCACAGTGGTGTGTCCTCTCCTGCCATATGTCCAGTGCTGCTGTATAAGTCAAGTCCAGTAGTGCTGTGTTTTGCTGCATCAGTCCAGTGGTGGTGTGTTGTGCTGCATCAGTCCAGTCACAGTGGTGGTGTCCCCTGCTGCCATATGTCCAGTGCTGCTGTATAAGTCCAGTCCATTGCAGTGGTGCTGTGTTGTCCTGCATCAGTCCAGTGGTGGTGTCCCTGTGCTGCTGTATATGTCCAGTGGTACTGCCGTATATGTCCAGTGATACTGCCGTATATGTCCATTGATACTGCCGTATACGTCCAGCAGTAATGCCGTATAAATGCAGTGATCCTGCCGTATAATTCCAGTGATTCTGCCGTATAATTCCAGTGGTACTGGTGTATATGTCCAGTGATACTGCCGTATATATGTCTAGTGATACTGCTATATATGTCCATTGATACTGCCATATATGTCCAGCGGTACTGCCGTATAAATCCAGTGATCCTGCCGTATAATTCCAGTTATCCTGCTGTATAATTCCAGTGATAATGGCGTATAAACCCAGTGTTCCTGCCATATAATTCCAGTAATTCCAGTTGTACTGGCGTATAAGTCCAGTCATACTGCTGTATATGTCCATTGATACTGTCGTATATGTCCAGCGGTACTGCCGTATAAATCCAGTGATACTGCCATATAATTCCAGTAATTCTGCCATATAATTCCAGTGGTACTGGAGTCTATGGCCCTCATTCCGAGTTGATCGCTAGCTGCTTTCGGTCGCAGCGCAGTGATTAGGTAAAAAAGCGGCATTTCTGCGCATGCGTATGGTGTGCACTGCGCACGCGCGTCGTACTTTCACAAAAGCTGATGCAGTTTCACACAAGGCCTAGCAACGCTTTTCAGTCGCACTGTTGGACGCTGAGTGATTGACAGGAATGGGGTGTTTCTGGGAGGTAACTGACCGTATTCCGGGAGTGTGCTGAAAAACGCAGGCGTGTCAGATACAAACGCAGTCGTGCCTGGGGAAACGGGGGAGTAGCTGGTTGGACACAGGGCGTGTTTGTGACGTCAAAACAGGAACTAAACAGTGTGAAGTGATCGCAGGGTAGAAGTAGGTCTGCAGCTACTCAGAAACTGCTTGATAAAATTTAGACGGCGTTCTGCAATCCTTTCGGTCGCACTTCTGCTAAGCTAAGATACACTCCCAGAGGGTGGCGGCTTAGCGTTTGCACTGCTGCTAAAAGCAGCTAGCGAGCGAACAAATCGGAATGAGGGCCTGGCCGCAGTGCAAATACTAAGCCGCCGCCCTCTGGGAGTGTCTCTTAGCTTAGCAGAAGTGCGAACGAAAGGATCGCAGCATTGCTACAAAAAAAGATTGTGCAGTTTCTAGTGATGTGCACCGGAAATTTTTCGGGTTTTGTGTTTTGGTTTTGGATTCGGTTCCGCGGCCGTGTTTTGGATTCGGACGCATTTTGGCAAAACCTCCCTGAAATTTTTTTGTCGGATTCAGGTGTGTTTTGGATTCGGGTGTTTTTTTTAGAAAAAACCCTCAAAAACAGCTTAAATCATAGAATTTGGGGGTCATTTTGATCCCATAGTATTATTAACCTCAATAACCATAATTTCCACTCATTTTCAGTCTATTCTGAACACCTCACACCTCACAATATTATTTTTAGTCCTAAAATTTGCACCGAGGTCGCTGGATGGCTAAGCTAAGCGACACAAGTGGCCGACACAAACACCTGGCCCATCTAGGAGTGGCACTGCAGTGTCAGGCAGGATGGCACTTCAAAAAAATTGTCCCCAAACAGCACATGATGCAAAGAAAAAAAGAGGCGCACCAAGGTCGCTGTGTGACTAAGCTAAGCGACACAAGTGGCCGACACAAACACCTGGCCCATCTAAGAGTGGCACTGCAGTGTCAGGCAGGATGGCACTTCAAAAAAATTGTCCCCAAACAGCACATGATGCAAAGAAAAAAAGAGGCGCACCAAGGTCGCTGTGTGACTAAGCTAAGCGACCCAAGTGGCCGACACAAACACCTGGACCATCTAGGAGTGGCACTGCAGTGTCAGGCAGGTTGGCACTTCAAAAAAATTGTCCCCAAACAGCACATGATGCAAAGAAAAAAAGAGGCGCACCAAGGTCGCTGTGTGACTAAGCTAAGCGACACAAGTGGCCGACACAAACACCTGGCCCATCTAGGAGTGGCACTGCAGTGTCAGGCAGGATGGCACTTCAAAAAAATTGTCCCCAAACAGCACATGATGCAAAGAAAAAAAGAGGCGCACCAAGGTCGCTGTGTGACTAAGCTAAGCGACACAAGTGGCCGACAGAAACACCTGGCCCATCTAGGAGTGGCACTGCAGTGTCAGGCAGGATGGCACTTCAAAAAAATTGTCCCCAAACAGCACATGATGCAAAGAAAAATGAAAGAAAAAAGAGGTGCAAGATGGAATTGTCCTTGGGCCCTCCCACCCACCCTTATGTTGTATAAACAGGACATGCACACTTTAACGAACCCATCATTTCAGCGACAGGGTCTGCCACAGGACTGTGACTGAAATGACTGGTTGGTTTGGGCCCCCACCAAAAAAGAAGCAATCAATCTCTCCTTGCACAAACTGGCTCTACAGAGGCAAGATGTCCACCTCATCATCATCCTCCGATTCCTCACTCCTTTCACTGTGTACATCCCCCTCCTCACAGATTATTAATTCGTCCCCACTGGAATCCACCATCTCAGGTCCCTGTGTACTTTTTGGAGGCAATTGCTGGTGAATGTCTCCACGGAGGAATTGATTATAATTCATTTTGATGAACATCATCTTCTCCACATTTTCAGGAAGTAACCTCGTACGCCGATTGCTGACAAGGTGAGCGGCTGCACTAAACACTCTTTCGGAGTACACACTGGAGGGTGGGCAACTTAGTTAAAATAAAGCCAGTTTCTGCAAGGGCCTCCAAATTGCCTCTTTTTCCTGCCAGTATACGTACGGACTGTCTGACGTGCCTACTTGAATGCGGTCACTCATATAATCCTCCACCATTCTTTCAATGGTGAGAGAATCATATGCAGTGACAGTAGATGACATGTCAGTAATCGTTGGCAGGTCCTTCAGTCCGGACCAGATGTCAGCACTCGCTCCAGACTGCCCTGCATCACCGCCAGCGGGTGGGCTCGGAATTCTTAGCCTTTTCCTCGCACCCCCAGTTGCAGGAGAATGTGAAGGAGGAGCTGTTGACGGGTCACGTTCCGCTTGACTTGACAATTTTCTCACCAGCAGGTCTTTGAACCTCTGCAGACTTGTGTCTGCCGGAAAGAGAGATACAACGTAGGTTTTAAATCTAGGATCGAGCACGGTGGCCAAAATGTAGTGCTCTGATTTCAACAGATTGACCACCCGTGAATCCTGGTTAAGCGAATTAAGGGCTCCATCCACAAGTCCCACATGCCTAGCGGAATTGCTCTGTTTTAGCTGCTCTTTCAATGTCTCCAGCTTCTTCTGCAAAAGCCTGATGAGGGGAATGACCTGACTCAGGCTGGCAGTGTCTGAACTGACTTCACGTGTGGCAAGTTCAAAGGGTTGCAGAACCTTGCACAACGTTGAAATCATTCTCCACTGCGCTTGAGTCAGGTGCATTCCCCCTCCTTTGCCTATATCGTGGGCAGATGTATAGGCTTGAATGGCCTTTTGCTGCTCCTCCATCCTCTGAAGCATATAGAGGGTTGAATTCCACCTCGTTACCACCTCTTGCTTCAGATGATGGCAGGGCAGGTTCAGGAGTGTTTGGTGGTGCTCCAGTCTTCGGCACGCAGTGGCTGAATGCCGAAAGTGGCCCGCAATTCTTTGGGCCACCGACAGCATCTCTTGCATGCCCCTGTCGTTTTTAAAATAATTCTGCACCACCAAATTCAATGAATGTGCAAAACATGGGACATGCTGGAATTTGCCCAGATGTAATGCACGCACAATATTCCTGGCGTTGTCTGATGTCACAAATCCCCAGGAGAGTCCAATTGGGGTAAGCCATTCTGCGATGATGTTCCTCAGTTTCCGTAAGAGGTTGTCAGCTGTGTGCCTCTTATGGAAAGCGGTGATACAAAGCGTAGCCTGCCTAGGAACGAGTTGGCGTTTGCGAGATGCTGCTACTGGTGCCACCGCTGCTGTTATTGCTGCGGGAGGCAATACATCTACCCAGTGGGCTGTCACAGTCATATAGTCCTGAGTCTGCCCTGCTCCACTTGTCCACATGTCCATGGTTAAGTGGACATTGGGTACAACTGCATTTTTTAGGACACTGGTGACTCTTTTTCTGAGGTCTTTGTACATTTTCGGTATCGCCTGCCTAGAGAAATGGTACCAAGATCGTATTTGGTACCGGGGACACAGTACCTCAATCAAGTCTCTAGTTACCTCTGAATTAACGGTGGATACCGGAACCACGTTTCTCACCACCCAGGCGGACAAGACCTGAGTTATCCGCTTTGCAGCAAGATGCCTGCTGTGATATTTCATCTTCCTCGCAAAGGACTGTTGGACAGTCAATTGCTTACTGGAAGTAGTACAAGTGGTCTTCCGACTTCCCCTCTGGGATGCCGATCGACTCCCAGCAGCAACAACAGCAGCGCCAGCAGCAGTAGGCGTTACACTCAAGGATGCATCGGAGGAATCCCAGGCAGGAGAGGACTCGTCAGACTTGTCAGTGACATGGCCTGCAGGACTATTGGCTTTCCTGTGTAAAGTGGAAATTGACACTGAGGGAGTTGGTGGTGTGGTTTGCAGGAGCTTGGTTACAAGAGGAAGGGATTTAGTGGTCAGTGGACTGCTTCCGCTGTCATCCAAAGTTTTTGAACTTGTCACTGACTTCTGATGAATGCGGTCCAGGTGACGTATAAGGGAGGATGTTCCTAGGTGGTTAACGTCCTTACCCCTACTTATTACAGCTTGACAAAGGCAACACACGGCTTGACACCTGTTGTCCGCAT